>NC_039271.1:587517-748259 GCF_003368295.1 Carassius auratus | reverse complement strand
GGTTTTTGATCTACCCATCCCTAGCCTGAACCCTTAACTAACCATCCATCTCTTGTCTTCCCTTTAGAGAGATTGGTCTGCTACCCCGATAACCAACAACAGAAATAAGAAAGGCTTTAGTTACAGTTTTCCCCTCTTCCTCACCTTATTGAGAGATCAAGATTATTGATCTATGTGGAAAACTTGACCTAATCTCACCAAATCTTGTATTCAGGGGTTTCCTGTTGTATGATGTAATATAATATAATATTTATATATCTATATATCCATCTTATTTAGCTTTCTCATCATATTGCATCAGTTTTGTGATCATGTTTTCTTCTTTGTTCCCACCGTTCATAGCAGAGCGTCACGAGCATGCGATCATCATCACTGAGGCTCCGACAGCAGCTGCCGAGCAGCACCGACGGATGATGGAAACCTGCAAAACAGTGTTTGGTTGCTCAGAGGTTGGTCTTCATAGTTCAGGGCATCTCAGATGTGACATTGACATTATTACATACTGAACTTCATAATTTATCTCAAGTAGTTTCTTCAGTATACTTAAGCTACTTTTTCACGTGGATAAAGATATCATTTGTGATCTTTCTTGTTGATCAGATGAAGATGTTGTTGTGTTTCTCACGTGTGTCTGTGGCGGTTGGACGTCCTGAAACTGTTGACTGGCGCTGCTGTATTTGTTTGTGCTGAAACACTGCAGGACGTCCGTGTCTGTGAGGGACTGATGGATGTTCAGGACGCTCTTCACTCCTGTGCTTCCTAACGTCTCCTCACTGATGGAGGTTTCTGTAGAGTTAGTGAGCACACGTCCAGACAGACGCCACTTCTAGTGTAGGACAGGGATTCCCATGAGCCTCACACACACACTCCGTTACACTGCTTCGACTGCAAGAGATGGAGATATTGGGTGCAACTGAAAGAGAAAATATAATCGTTATGATACAGAAGATCTTGATGGTCTCTACAGTGCAAAACAGAATTTGATGAAACACTAAAAATACCATGATAAAAACATGTTAACGGCAAGTTCTGTAAGAAATCCAACAGGAAAAGTGTAGCATTAATTTGTATATTTACACGACTGTTATGAAAGCTGCTATTTAGTACACTTTATATATAATAATTTTAAATGTAATATTTAAGTAGTATTCATTCAAGAATTAACATGTTCTTAATTTTTTTTTTCTTTTTTTTATGGTAAAACATTAAAAATGTTGCTGTAAAACCAAGTCAACTAGTTAAAAGCAAGTTCCCTTACTGTGGAAAAATGATTAATCTAACAGGATATTTCATGTAATTAAGTCCTGTTAAACATGCAGTTTCTAGAAGTGGAAGAGAACTAGTCTTTTTAAATTGTATTTTAATGTTTAACTTATAATTCAGTGTTTGATGATGGTTAGTACATCAGTAGGTTTAGTAAATTAACAGCAGCCTTTTTTTCAGTGTAGACCGGAACTGTGTAGGATTTTGGAAGAATATAAACTGCTTTAGGACTTTTCTAGCACTTAATAGAAACGCCTGAACATCTCACTTTGGACTAAAATTAATTCATTGAAAAAAAAACAGAAAGAGGGGGAAAAAACAACAGCTGAGAGCTAATAGAGTGCCGAAGTAGAAAAGACGAACAAGACAATTGTTTTTTTTTTTTTAGTCAAAACATTCTTTAATGTGATGCACCTTATGCTGCCCGTGGCCACAGAAAATAGGCATTGACTGTGCACCACTGACAATCACTGTCAACCTGTTTACCATTACCACCATACTCTATCTAGAACATTATGTGTTTGCTGCAATTACTGCAGTTATTGTACTATATTCACAGTATGCATGTTATCAGGTATCAGATCAGTGAGTGCAGTGCAGTAATTTGAGGTGTTTTCTTTGTACTCTCACTGAACATCCAGTTTAATTGTTGCATTTTGTTGCCCATGCTGGTTTTGAGCTTTGCAGCAATGTCATGCACCATGTGTAAGGTTTACATGCATTAGAGCGTCACAATATATATGGTTTATAATTTTACAATTATTTTTCCAGAATAATCATCACGTCATTAACAATATGAAATGGAAGCGTGGGAAACATACGGTGAAAAAAAAAACATGCTTATCAAATAATGCTGAAGGAGTTCACATGAACACTGTATAAGATGGTAAATGTTTGATAAATGTAGATTGATGCTGATTGATAAAGGTTTACAGAATGTGCAGGAATGCCTAGTAATTATAGGCAAGGGAAGTAGCGAATCTTCAGAATGAATTTTGCTTTTGTTCGCAAAGTTGGTAAAGGATGCTTATAAGTGCCTTGAGGACTAGACCTGTTAAATACGCTGATCTTAAGTGGAATGAGAAAAAAAAATAAGACAAAGGGAATTGGTCAGAGAGCCTTTATAGTGTTTATTATATACAAAAATGTGGGAACTGTTAAATGATATCATACACTCAGCCAGATGTTTCTGTAAGTTTGCCTCTCTGCAATCCCTCTTCCCTTCTTACTCCTTTTCTTCTGTCTCGCTCCCTCCTCCCTTCTGGGTTCTCTCTCTCTACTCTTAGTAGTCTTACCTCTCTCTATCTCAATGTCTACACACACACACACACACACACACACACACACACACACACACGCGTAGACATGTATGCTGTATGTCTTCATAAGTTCAGAGGAGAACGGGGGCTATAGGCCCGAAGGTTATTGAGTTTATACTGACTGAACTGTATAGTTCAGTTGAGAAAAGGTATCCTCTGCCAAGTGTACGCCTAATATGTCCAGAAATATCTGTTCATACTTCCATTTTATGTAACTTACAGATGTAATCTACATCATGTGGGCTGTAGAGGAAGCAGGAAGGAAAACCCTTTGTTTCCTACTGTAGACATTCCAGTATGATGTAGTGTACAATTCTTATTGGATAAACCACTTCACCACCCCTTGCAATCCAACTATATAATGTATGGATGTAATAATAAACTTTGAATAGGTTTGTGAACAGAAAAAATGGCTTCATGTTCATAATTCTTTCCACAAGCTCATGAAAGGACTGAGAATAGTCGGACGGCATCAAAAGATTAAGATAAAGAAATCTGTTATTTAACAGATGTACTCCCAAATTCTCTGAAACTCATTTGGAGATGGTTTATGGAGAAGTGCTCACTAACACAGATTTAGACAGATTTGTGAACGGTAATTGAGAGAATTAATCCTTTTGTGTACATAGAAAAAGTCTTAGATCTTTGAGTTCAGCTCATGAAAAATGGAGGCAAAAAAAAGTGTTACATTTATAATTTTGTTTAGTGTGTATATATAATATTACATATAAATATTATGTTTTATATATATAAAGCCTAAAACCTCAAGTCTTATATTCTAATGATTGTGAAAAAAAGTAATCAAGACTCGTAACACTCACACTGGACGTCCAGCAGCACTGATGAGTTCTGTGTGCCGTGTTTGTTCTCAGCTGTACAGTAGTATCGTCCGCTGTGTGTCGGGTCGGTGTTGTTGATGGTCAGGTTTGGTCCGGTCTGAACTGGATTCAGAGGTCTCTCAGTGTCTCTGTACCAGGTGTAGTTCACTGCTGGGTTTGCATCACTGCTGCAGATCAGAGTCACTGAACGACCCTCCAGAACTAAACCAGCTGGATTTATCCTCACAGATGGGTTTTTAGGAGCATCTAGTGGAGGAGAAATCATTCAGACGATTACTTTATGATTTACAGGGGTTATTATAGATGATCATTCAGCACAGATTGATATAATTCCTGTCTTACACTGAACGTGTAGCAGACGAGACTCTTGTGTTGTGTTCTGCTGCTGTATCTGGTGTGTTGCAGTGCAGGTGAAAGTGACTCTTTGATGACGGTGAGAAACAGTGAAGTTCAGATCAGAGATGAGCTCAGTTTGGCTCTGATACTGTCGTCCTGTGACGCTCTCAATGAAAGACGAGCTCCATGTGAGAGATGGTGGACGAGACGGACAGAAGATCTTAGTAGAGCAGCGCAGACTCACTGAACTTCCCTCAATCATCTGCTGATCCGGAAAGATGCTCAGTGTAGGTTTGGGTGGAGATCCTGAAACACAGACAGACATATTACAAGATAATGTTGATTATCATATCCAGTGAGGAAGGTATATATTGTACAGTAGTAGATTTCTTTTTCATGTCCAGTCACACTATAGAAGCAGCATGAACAATATGACACTCACCTAAGACGACAATTTCAACTTGAGAGTTTAGTTCTGTGTAGCTATGTTTCAATGTACCACTGGTTTCGATTCTGAAGTAATATGACCCATTATGACTCTGATCAACATTATCGAAGCGTGTGGTGCAGTTTTTCTGTGTAGCAGTGCCAAATATTTCTCCTTTTAACCGTCCAGTGTTGGGGCTGCTGGAGTCAAACACAGCTTTACTTCTTCCAACTTTAAACCACATTCTCTTTGCACTGTCAGTGAGGTCAGCTTTATATCGTTGATCAATATCAAACGTGTAGGGGATGAAAACACAGGATCCGTTCAGAGCTTCTACTTTATTCGGCAGATTGATATTTGTGCCACACAAAACACCTAAAACACAGACAAACAGATCGAAGGAAGTAAACGATCAGAGGATACAAGCAGAACACACTTCTGCAGAACTTATTGCTCTTTATCTCATGAAGGTTACATGAAAGTGATTTCATAATAATAATTAATCTTGTTAAACAGAGGAATAATCTAAGAATGAGACCTTGTATCAGAGATCCAGTGAGGAGGAACGTCACCAATGTTTCCATCATTTACATTCACCTTACAGCAGAAGAAACAACAAATGAAGACATTTTATAGAATGAAAAAAGCAGAAATGTTGGAGCTGTTTTTGATTGTTTATCCTATGCACTTATCGATCATCTACAGGTGTGTGAGGGACATTGTTGATTGATAGAATGAAAAAATACTTTACTGAGTATGAAGTTATCGCTCTTTTGTTGGTATAATTTCATTATTTCTAGATATTTTCGACAATACAGACCAATTTTAAAAACAGGTAATTCTTATCTTGAACATGTTTTAAACCTTAACGTTTCAGAATCTGAAAGCTACAGGAGTGAGTGTGAGTTTGAGTGTGTTGTGTGTAAATGTCTTACCAGAGAAGAGAGTTGAAGACAGAGCTCAAGCTGACGCTTCTACACTGAACGGAGGGAGAACTGTGTGTGAAAACGACACAATTTAGCTCATATTAGAGATTCACCACTTCTCCTTTAGACAGAACTCAGTAACAGTAGCCAGGCTGAGAAATATGCAAATCAGTCTGAAGCTGAATATTCAACACATTTCTTTATATCTTATGGAAACTAATCATGTGAGATCCATTGTTCACGTTCATAATAATTATCCTTATTCAGTCATACTGTACATGTTGAATCACATTATAATGAAATCCAAGAACACTACAGGTACTGGACATATAATTAGAATATCATCAAAAAGTTGATTTATTTCACTAATTCCATTTAAAAAGTGAAACTTGTATATTATATTCATTCATTGCACACAGACTGATATATTTCAAATGTTTATTTCTTTTAATATTTAATGATTGACTTCTCCATTGTTGGGTCTGGCATATCGCATCTTCCTCTTCACAATACCCCATAGATTTTCTATGGGGTTAAGGTCAGGAGAGTTTGCTGGCAAAATATGTACAGGGATACCATGGTCCCTAAACAATGTACTGGTAGCTTTGGCACTGTGTGCAGGTGCCAAGTCCTATTGCAAAATGTAATCTGCATCTCCATAAAGTTGGTCAGCAGCAGGAAGCGTGAAGTGCTCTAAAACTTCCTGGTATACACCTGCGTTGACCTTGGAACTCAGAAAACACAGTGGAACAACACCAGCAGATGACATGGCAACCCAAACCATTACTGACAGTGGAAACTTTACACTGGACCTCAAGAAATGTGGATTGTGGGCCTCTTCCTCCAGACTCTGGGACCCTGATTTCCAAAGGAAATGCAAAATTTACTTTAATCAGAGAACATAACTTTGGACCACTCAGCAGCAGTACAGTCCTTTTTCTCTTTAGCCCAGGCGAGATGCTTCTGACGCTGTCTGTTGTTCAAGAGTGGCTTGACACAAGGACTGCGAAGCTGAAACCCATGTCTTGCATACGTCTGTGTGTAGTGGTTCTTGAAGCACTGACTCCAGCTGCAGTCCACTCTTTGTGAATCTCCCCCACATTTTTGAATGGGTTTTGTTTCACAATCCTCTCCAGGGTGCAGTTATACCTATTTCTTGTTCCATTTTTTTCTACCACATCTTTTCCTTCCCTTTGCCTCTCTATTAATGTGTTTGGACACAGAAGCTCTGTGAACAGCCAGCCTCTTTTGCAATTACCTTTTTTTGTCTTGCCCTCCTTGTGCAAGGTGTCAATGGTCATCTTTTGGACAACTGTCAATTCAGCAGTCTTCCCCATGATTGTGTAGCCTACAGAACTAGACTGAGAGACCATTTAAAGTCTTTGCAGGTGTTTTTGAGTTAAGGTGTCTTCAATATTGAACCTTTTCACAATATTCTAATTTTCTGAGATACAGAATTTGGGTTTTTCCTTAGTTGTCAGTTATAATCATCAAAATTAAAAGAAATAAACTTTTGAAATATATCAGTCTGCATGTAATAAATGAATAAAATATACAAGTTTCACTTTTTGAATGGAATTAGTGAAATAAATAAACCTTTTGATGATATTCGAATTAAATGACCAGCACCTGTATGTGCAGGAAACATGCTTTCTTCTTTTGCGTTTCTTACTACTTTGAGATATTATACTGAATATCAACATTGTGTTGTGGTAATATTTCTCATGTTCTGAATTCAGTGATGCTGTAAACATTTACATTTAGTGATTTGACAGATTCAGCATAGAGGCAATACATAATTTTGTTTTGTAATATGAAGAGTCTGTGACAGAGCTGTCATCTGTAATATCTGAACTGAAACTGAAAGTGTTTTCATGTTGTCAATGATCTGAAAGTGAAGTCTTTTCTGTCTCTAGTGGAGCAGATGGAAACTGCACATCAGTTCCTGTGATTACAACAAGAAACACTCACCACCAGAGGACACCAGACTGGTATTTTATGTGCTGAGATATAGAAATAGTGATTTTAATAACAACATTTTTGTTGTAACTGGAACTTTATTTGTAAATGTCCATAATTTTATAAAGTTTACAGTTCTTAATATCAAATGAATTACTCATAAATCCCAAATATCCACAATTGTGTAAGATTTATATTTCTGAATGACAAATATTTTATTCATAAATACTGAATGTCCAAAACTCCTCTTTTGTAAAAGTGTTTTTTGCTCTTTATTGACTGTTTTTATATAATGTTGCTCGTAAAGTTTAATGATAGATATAAAAAACTAAATAAAATTTAAAAAAGTAAAATGCATTCTTCAGAAAAATAATATTTATCAAATAAAATGTATAAAATAGAGTTAACTTAAATACTTAATTGGGTAAAAATGTTTCAAATTTTTTATCTTAAAAATGTTTCCTCAATTTTTTTTTTCAGTTTGAAATTTAAAAGACCATATATTTATTTGTGAGGTTGTCAAATGTTTATTTGTGAGATTTATATGCATTATGTGTATTACTTTACTATAAAGAACTATACAGGCACAATGTCATTCACAAACATTAAAATCTGTGAATTTTATCCCAGATTTCTCTTCTTCCCCTCATGTGTTGTCTATTAAAGATGCAGAGAGTTTTTCGAAGGAATCCTGATAACTCTGGGAGTGGAATTGGCTGTGACACAATCTGTAAGTCATTTAATCAAACAATTAATTCAATTATTTTTACCATTATTTTTATTATTATTATTATTCGAGATTGTAGGCTATTCCTTTTTCAGAGACATTTTAATGAAGCTAAAGCACACCTCTTAAAACTAAATTTATAATTAAAAATTTAATGAACTTTTTTTATAAAAACTAATATATTTGAATAAGAAATAAAATACATTGGTGTATAATAAAATTCATATAAAAAATAAACCATGCAGGACTGGATTACAGGTGATACTGTTGTGAATAATGTTCTACTAATCGTTTCGCTTCATAAGAACTCAGAGTATCGTCAGGAGCCACAGGTTTTCATTTTGTGTTGCCTGTATGTGTTTGTTTTTTTTTTTTGGCCTTTTCATAGATATAGAAATAGTGATGAATGACTGTAGCTGCAGATTGGCATTTTATGAATCACCAAGAACCACGGTTTCAGATAAAAAAACCTTCTTGACTGTTGATTGTTAATGTCCTAAGGGCGAGTACATTAACAGCAAATTTGTCTTTTTGGGCGATCTATCCTGTTAAAACGATGAGGAATAAACACTTAAAATAACTTCTTTAATGTTCCGCAGATGAAAGAAAGTTCTGTAGGTTTGTAATTGTTATTTTTAGATGAAGGATCTCTTAAATTGTTGCTCAAAGATTCAAAGGTTTTGGTTCATTCTTGTTTTTCAGCATCATCTGCGCTGACCAGTGCTTCCTTCTGTCTGTAGCGATGGCTCGTGTTTTCATAAATCACGTCTTCTGATGCCGGTGAGGACGTGTCTGTGATCTTTGCTGTCATGTCTGTTTTTTTGGGCTCTGTCTCAGATGTTGAGATGTTGTTCTCTGTGTCTGTGTCTCCTGGAGGACAGTGTCGGACCACAGCGTATTCACTGGTCAGCGAGGACAGGCCCCTGATCTCTCCTGACGGCGGGTCAGCGTTTGTGAAGTAAATGGAGGAATAATGAAGAGATTCAGGTGCACTCGGTGCGGTGGATGACAGCATGCCTTTATTGGTGTAAACAGACTCACTGTCATTATCCAGAGAAACGGCCTGATGGAGAAGAAACGGCAAAATGAGTGAAGATCTGCTGAACGACTGACTGTAATGTCTCTGAGAATGAATAACTCACTGTTTGAGTCAGAATGAATCCAGATGTGTCGTCTTCTCTGGTTTCTGAAGGTTTCTCTCTCCTTCTTCTGAAAAACATGTTTTCAGATCTTTGAAAAACTGATGCTTATATAAAATGTAAATCATATTTACAAATCCTCTTATGATGAAGCTAAAAGCAGGTGAAGTCTCATCAGAGCAATGTGTGATAAAGGATTATTATAGTTAACTAAAACTACAACCAAAACCATTTTAAAAATGTTTTGTTATCTAAGTCTATGTTTTATTTCAGCAGGTTTCTGAGTAAACAATTTGACTTAGTTTAAACTGATGCACTAAAATAACTAAAACTGACATCAAAAATGGGAAAGTGATTAAAAATATTGATAAAACTCAGTATTTAAGTCTATGTTTGTATCTTTCCAGTCTGTGTTTAAGCATCTGCATAGCAAATAGTCTGCATTATTAAGGGTCCTTAACAATACTTTGTTGGTGACTGACTCTGACTCTGTTATCCTAATTCTGTTAGACTTAACCTCAGCTTTTGATAGAGTTGCTCATAAAACTCTTTTATCTCGACTAGAATATTTTGTGGGCATCCAGGGAACTGTTCTCAGCTGGTTCAAATCATATTGAACATATAGAAGTTTCTCTGTCAGATTAGGTAATTTTTCTTCGTTGCCTGCTAAACTTTCCTGTGGAGTGCCACAGGGTTCTATTCTCACACCCATTCTTTTTCTTTGTATTTACTTCCTTTGGGCTCTATTTTCAGAAAGCATGGTGTATAATATCACTGCTATGCAGATGATACCCAAATGTATCTACTTTTGAGAAAAAATGAACATGCTGCTCTAAAATCTCTTTTTGCATGTCTGGATGAAGTGAAAACTTGGTTCTCTCAAATTATTTTATTTCTGAATGATTTAAAAACCGATGATATAGTCTTTGGCCCAAGTTAAAATTCAGGGAGCAGAAGTATCGATCTGAACTACCTTGCTCCTTTTACTTCTTCCTGAATTAAGAACCTACGTCTTTTCTAGGATCAGAGTCTCAAATTTGATAAACAAATAAAAAAAGTGTTATTAGTTCTTGTTTTCTTCAGTTACGCCTCCTCGCCAAAATTAAATATTTAATTGAAACTTTAGAGATTGCTCTCCATGTGCTCATTACATCACGCTTGAACTACTGTAACTCTCTTTAATTTGGCATTTCTAAATCTTCCATCACTCATCTCCAATTAGTACAAAACACTGCTGATAAATTCCTCAAAGGACAACATACATTTGATCATGTTACTCCAATTTTGAAATCGTTGCATTGGTTACCTGTGCAACTTAGAATTCAGTTTAAAATTCTCTATGTTTTTAAATCTATAAATAATCTGGCACCGAGCTATCTATCTGATCAACATTATCCATAGAATCCTTCACGAAATCTGAGATCTGGTGATAAAAGACTTCTCTCTGTCCCCAGATCACGGTCAAAGGGGATAAAGCTTTTGCGGTTGCTGGCCCTAAGCTGTGGAACAGAATTCCAGCCTATTATCAGATCGGCGGTCTTTAAATGTTTTTAAATAATCTCTTAAAACCTGTTTATTTTCTTTGGCTTTTAAAGTATTGTGAGTTTATGGCATGAATCTGTGGATTGTCGTGTGTTCTATCTTTGTTTCTTCAGCACTTTGGTCAGCTGTGCTTTAAATGTGCTATATAAATAAAACAAACTTGAAACTTGATCTTAATCAAATAACACTGATTCGATATTAAGTGTAAAGTAAAAATATTTTAAGTATAATATTAATATATATTTAGTAATTTTGTTGTGTGTTTTTGTAATCTTTATTAAACATATATAGTTTTTTTTAAATTCATTTACATTTAATTCATTCACTTTTTAATTTCAGTTGACATTTATGTGCTTTATAATTCATTTTATTTATAAGTTTAAGTACCAAAAAAAGTTAATGACCCTGTTTTATGCTTTATACTTTTGAAATAATTTCCAATAATAGTTGAATATATATATATGTGTGTGTGTGTGTGTGTGTTCTTTAGATTACACCAGTTTTGTGTTTATCATGTTTGTTCCCACCGTTCATAGCAGAGCATCACGAAGCACGCGATCATCATCACTGAGGCTCCGACAGCAGCTCCGAGCAGCACCGACGGATGATGGAAACCTGCAAAACAGTGTTTTGTTGCTCAGAGGTTGGTCTTTCATAGTTCAGGAGATCTCAGATGTGACATTGCCATTATAATATATTGAACTTTTAAAAGTGTAATTAATAATTTATTTTCTCGTTTAGTTTTTTCAGTACAATACAGATATCATTTGATCTTTTTTTGTTGATCAGATGAAGATGTTGTTGTGTTTCTCACTTGTGTCTTGTGGCGGTGAGACATCCTGAAACTGTTGACTGGCGCTGCCGTATTTGTTTGTGCTGAAACACTGCAGGACGTCCGTGTCTGTGAGGGACTGATGGATGTTCAGGACGCTCTTCACTCCTGTGCTTCCTAACGTCTCCTCACTGATGGAGGTTTCTGTAGAGTTAGTGAGCACACGTCCAGACAGACGCCACTCTAGTGTAGGACAGGGATTCCCATGAGCCTCACACACACACTCCGTTACACTGCTTCGACTGCAAGAGATGGAGATATTGGGTGCAACTGAAAGAGAAAATATAATCGTTATGATACAGAAGATCTTGATGGTCTCTATGGTGTAAAACATGTTCAGAATTTGAATGATAAAACACTAAAAATACCATGTTAAAAACGTGTTAACAGCAAGTTCCCTAAGAAACAGGGATATTTAATGTATTTAAATTTGTATTTTACACTTCTGTAATGATAAAGCTGCTATTCTGTACAATATAATAATTTAAAATGTCATATTGAATTAGTATTTATTTTTCATTATCATTGAGACACTTAAACAGTTTTTATTAATATCATGAATCAGTTGTTATATTTTTTTCTTCATTTTAAATTGTCTTTAATTTATTTATTTTTTAATGTTTTTGTTTGTTAAAATGTGTCTTTAGATTTTATTAATTTCTAATGGTGTCTGAAGTGTAAAAAACATGTTTTTTTATGGTGAAACTGTCACTGTAAAACCATGTTAATTGGTTAAACACATGAATAATAAGTCTAACAGGTCATTTATTGTAATTTTACAGTAAAATACTGTTAAATGTACAGTTCTTAGAAGCGAAAAAGAGCAAGTCATCTTATTTAAAAGTATTTAAATTATAATATATTATTTTATGGTGGTATTTTGTTTATCATCAGCTGGAGTGCCCACGAACTCCAATAGAGGGCACTCCACTCAGGACTCCGGCATTCTTGTATTTCCATTCCCAACTCCATTTCCCATAATCCCGTGCTTAGGGCTAATAACCACCAGGTGTTCCCCATTACCACTCCCCTATATAAACTGTGTTTGGACTCTCAATAAGTGCGCAGTCTTGTTTAATTCTGTCTGGCATTTCCGAGCGGGTTTCCCCTGTGTTTGTTCCTTCCGTGTTTGACTTTGGTTTGTGTATACCAACTTTGATTCTCTGCCACCTGCCCCAACCTTTGCCTGGTACTATTTTTTGATTTTGGATGTCCCCTGCATACCTGACGCTGTTATCTGATCATTGCCTGTTTGACTACTCTGTAAATAAAGTACTGCACATGGATCCGAACATCTCTGATGTTACAGGTTCTTAGTACATTATAACAAAACATATTTTAGTATTTCAGTAAGTTGGTATATTAACATTATCTAATTTTGTAAATTTAAGTTCAGTTTACTGTAGATGAACATAAATGTGTTCATGACAAAAATAGACTAATAGCTAATAGTCTGCTAAAATAGAAAAGAGGAACAAGCCAGAATGATTAAGTCAGGGTTAGTTCTGTCTACAAAACACCACAATGGTGAAAGTGACATTATTGTGCTGAAGAACTCAATTTACTCTTCTGACTACAGTAGTACTCCGATATAAAAAGTCTTCAACCAAAAATGAATATTCTGTCATTTATTCCCCAAATCTTTTTTTTTTTTTAAGATATTTTGAAGAATGTTGAGAACAACTTTGGAACCCATTGACTTCCATTGAATGGATGCAGGTTTGGAATGAGGCGATAAACGTTGACAAGTTTCATTTTATGTGCAAACATTATTTTGATTATTTTGAGCTCTGTTAACACAGTTATGTTGATTTTTATGCCACCAACGATTAACTCTGTGCAGTTTGTTGGTTGAACATAATTTCATTAAAAGTTATAATGACTTAAATTATTGATATACATTTTTTTATTACCTTTTTTTTTTTTTTTGCCAAAACATTGTTTAATGTGCAGCATCTAATGCTGTCGGTTGCCAGCAGAGTTTGATCACTGCATTGGCTTTATAGAAGAGCTGCTGACATTTCCTTGTAATTTCACTGGTTTAAGTGCATCATAAAATGTTATATCGAAATCATGCATTTCAAAATGCTGTAGCTGTAGCATAGCTTTAACATGTTGGTCTGTAACAAAAACATTAACAAAAGGGGAACCAAATCTCTCTCCGTCTTCCCAGAAGCATTTTCTGTAAATGAAGACGTTGGCACAGTGCTACTGCCATTTCACAGCTTTTCTTTTTTCATTTTCACAGCCAGTCCTCCATACTATGTGATGCACACACCATGTCACATATTACACCATATAGCATGCTGTGTAGTATATAGTTTATATGATGAAATTGTCTTCAATTGAAGCTATATGTAAAATTTATACCATTTACATATAATTTTGTGGGGGGGGGGGGGTTGTCTCCTTAGTGTCTTTTCAGTGCTGAAAGTCATATTTTGACTGTGTGAAAATAAGTATGATTCCCTTACATGATTTTATTGTAAAGTTTTTATTGAAACTTTTTCATGTCATTTTACGTTTATTTTCTCTATAAACAATGCACTTTGCATTTAGTGCTGTCTAGAGCATTATGTTTTTGCTGCAGTTACTGTAGTAATGGCACTATATTCAATGTATTCAGTATTTGTTATCAAGGATTAGATTAAGGTTATCAGATTAAATTAATTTGCGGCCTGTGTTTTTACTCACACTGAACATCCAGCTGAATTGTAGCATTGCAGTGGCCATGCTGGTTTTGAGCTTCACAGCCATACCATGCTCCGTGTGTAGGGTTTGTCACAATGTAGGTGTGATTATATCCAGTCTGGAGGAGCTCAAACTGAGACCCTGTCTCTCTGTACCAGGTGTAGTTCACTGCTGGGTTTGCATCACTGCTGCAGATCAGAGTCACTGGTTTGCCCCTCATCACTGAGCTGGAGGGAAACGCTGACAACGATGTGTTTTTGGAGCATCTGAGGAAAAGAAAAGTGCAATGTATGTGTGATTTAACACTTCCAGAGTTGAAAAACTGCATGTTTACACCTCTCTATTTTAGACTCACACACGTCTCATCTGTGCTATGTTTAGTGTGGTGTGTATGGGTGTGGTGAGTGGGTGTGTCTGATTAGCGTGTGCTACCCCGTCTTGTATTGTCAGATACTTGGCGTTTGTCTTCTTGCTCCTGGTCATCTTTTCCTCCAGTACTTGGTTACTCGATCTTCCTCTACTATACTTCTGTGTGCCTACCCATTTCGTCCCTGCGCTACGGAGACCACCAGCCTGCGGCAAGCTCTGCTGTTGCTTGTTTGTTCCTTGTGTTTGGTTTCATTCTTATAAATTGTCTGTTTAAGCATCCACTATTAAATCCGGTCTTGTGAATTGTGACGGAAGGATCAGACCATAATGGATTCAGCCGAAGCTTTAGAACTGCAGTTTTTTTGCCCCAAACAACCCCAACATGGATTAACGAGAGGAGCAAATACTGGCAACTAGCCGTGCAATGCAAGCATTCAGGTACAACTCTTAAGATCACCCACTGCACTACCCCAACCGCCAACCAGGATCTGAAGAGGGTGTTGCGATGTTTAGTCACACAGAATCCCACTTCCTAGAGCCAGCAACTCTCGTGGGTTGAGTACGCACATAACTTGTTACCAGTGTCATCCACGTGGTTCTCGCCTTTCGAATGTAGCTTATGTTACCAACCACCCATTTTTTCCAGTCTGGAGTCCGAAGTCGCAGTCCTCTCTGCTCACGCTTTCGTCCTGAGGTGTCGTCGCAGCTGGAGAAGAGCCAGAGAGACTCTTCTCCGGGTGGGAGCATGCACCAATGCTAAGGCCGATCACCACCAGTCGAAGCCTCCCATCTAGATCGTGGGTCAATAGGTGTGGCTTTCTACCAAAAACATTCCGCTCTTCCCCATATGTAATAAACATGCTCCCAAATTTATTGGCCCATTTCCTTTCACTAAGATTCTTAGTCCAGTGGCAGTCCGCCTCAAACTTCCTCCGGCGTACCGGAGAATTCATCCCGTGTTCCATGTTTCTAAATTAAAGCACGTATTTTCATTCACCACTTAATCTGCCTGTTCTGGTTCCTCCATTGCATTCAGAAATATGCGAATATGTGACCATCTGTCAACAGTCGTGGGCAAGGGTTGAGCGATATGATGTCATATTGCTCAGAAAATTTAAAAGTTTCGATAATTGAGACTTTTTTTGTTTTTGGGGATTAAAAATAAGGATTTTTATCACTGAAGGAAGGTTGTTTCCTCACACTGCTAAGACACATTTATATGCAAACACCATGTAAAAGTGAATTTTGCATCTGATGTCCCCTTTAACACTCACACTGGACGTCCAGCAGCACTGATGAGTTCTGTGTGCCGTGTTTGTTCTCAGCTGTACAGTAGTATCGTCCGCTGTGTGTCGGGTCGGTGTTGTTGATGGTCAGGTTTGGTCCGGTCTGAACTGGATTCAGAGGTCTCTCAGTGTCTCTGTACCAGGTGTAGTTCACTGCTGGGTTTGCATCACTGCTGCAGATCAGAGTCACTGAACGACCCTCCAGAACTAAACCAGCTGGATTTATCCTCACCGATGTGTTTTTAGGAGCATCTAAAAGAATAGAAAAAAATATAGGCAGGCACAGTATATAGTAATATTTTTTAAATGCTTAGTCAAATTGCTAATATTTGCACAGCAGCCTAAATGGTTAGAGAATCATAGGTTACAGAAAAAAAAAAATTCAATTGCAGAAAAAACTTTTTTCCATTGTTAGATGTTGGTTTAATGATGCCATGACATATTTTAAAAAAAGAGCTTAAAAATAATTAAGTATAGGCTAACATTCTGTCACACCGGGGGCATAGCCATCATTTCAGAAGTGACAGAAATGTCATAATTTTATGTATTATCATCATTATTATTTTATTTACAAGGAATTATTTTCTTATTTCTTACTTTGAACTTGCTATAAGAAATAAATCAGAATCAAAATCAGAAATCAGAATCAGAATCAGAAAGAGCTTTATTGCCAAGTATGCTTGCGCATACAAGGAATATGTTTTAGTGACATAAGCTTCACAGAAGATACACAGAGATACCAACACACAGAAAAAAATTAGCCTAATAAATAAGTGTATAAACAATTGTGCTATAAATGATAATGGAATAGGATTGAGTAAGATGCAGGATGTGTACTAGGATGGAGGGGTAACAAATAAATATAAGGATTTTGCACATTTTTATTGCATAAGCACAAGTGGGGAACATTTAACTCTTAATGAGGTAGATTGCCTGGGGGAAGAATCTGTTCTTGTGCCTGACTGTTCTGGTATTTGTGGCTCTGAAGCACCGGCCAGATGGCAAAAGTTCAAATATGGGGTAACTTGGATGTGTGGGATCCAGAGTGATTTTCTGAGCCCTTTTCCTAACTCTGGATGTATACAGTTATTGAAGGGTGGGCCCCAATAATCCTTTCAGCAGTCTGAACAGTTCTCTGTAGTCTACTGATGTCTGATTTCTTAGCTGAGCCAAACCAAACAGTTATAGAAGTACACAGGACAGACTCAGTGACGGCTGAGTAGAACTGTTTTAGCAGCTCCTGTGGCAGGTTAAACTTCCTCAGCTGGCAAAGGAAGTACATCCTTTGCTGGGCCTTTTTAACAATGGAGTCAATGTGATTGTCCCACTTCAGGTCCTGAGAGATGGTGGTTCCCAGGAATCTGAATGACTCCACTGCAGTCACAGTGCTGTTCATGATGGTGAGTGGGGAAAGTGCAGGTGGGTTTCTCCTGAAGTCCACGATCATCTCCACTGTTTTGAGCTGTGTTCAGCTCCAGGTTGTTAAGACTGCACCAGACACAAAGTTGCTCAACCTCTTGTCTGTAAGCAGACTCGTCATCGCCCTGAATGAGACTGATGACTGTAGTGTCGTCTGCAAACTTCAGAAGCTTTACAGAGGGGTCTTTAGATGTGCAGTCGTTGGTGTACAGGGAGAAGAGCAGAGGGGAGAGAACACATCCCTGAGGGGCGCCAGTATTGGTGGAGCGGCTGTTTGACATGAATTTCCCCAGTCTCACTAACTGTTGCCTATCTGTCAGAAAGCTGGTGATCCACTGACAGACACAGCTAGGAACAGAGAGCTAGGTCAGTTTGGTCTGAAGGGCTGTTGGGATGATGGTGATGAAAGCCGAACTAAAGTCTACAAACAAGATCCTCACACAAGTGCCTGTTTTGTCCAGATGTTGCAGGATGAAGTGCAGTTCCATGTTTATTTCCTCATCCACGGACCTGTTTGATCGTTAAGCAAACTGCAGGGGGTCCAGTAAGGGTCAAGTGATGTCCTTCAGATAAGCCAGAACCAGTTTTTCAAACGACTTCGAGACGACAGACGCAGGGCCGCATTAAGACTATAAGGGGCCCCTGGGCTTTACCTCTTGAGGGGCCCTTCCAGGGCTCGGCAATAAGGACTGCCCGATTGCCCGAGGCTAGTGTGAATTACGCTCGGGACAGTAGACAGAACGGTCACTTGCCCGATCGGGCCAGTGCTATAGGTTGTGCGTTATATGTAGTCTATGGGTGTACTCACACTAGCCAGTTTGAACCGTGCCCGAGTGCATTTGACCACCAAAGCGCGGTTCGTTTGACTAGTGTGAGTGCTCTGAATCGTGCCCGGACACGGCTCGATTAGCCGGCCCTGGCCCACTTGGAAGAGGTGGGCCAGGGCACGGTTCAGTTGGACTCGGGCGCAGTTCGCATGCAGTGTGAGCGCTAATCGTGCCGGAGGATGGAAAAGGACGCATTGCGTCACGGTTTTGCGACGCTCCAAAACCAACATGGCAGGGAAAGGGTCGCTTTGGTCTACGGCAGAGGTGCAAAACGCATAAAAACTAAAAAACTGCAAAGTCCTTGCTGCACTTCAGCTGGTACCTTGCAAACATCCTCAAACGAGCAGAACGATTACGTGAAAATTTTTGCGCCACTAAGGCGACACATCTGTTTAACAACAGGCTGTGAGAGGGCTGTGGACCAAACAACACAAAATTATCCACAAAGAAAACAGAGCGATGCACTCCATTGTGTTCATAGAGCGCCACTCTTCCTGTTTATCCCGAAACCGTCGCACCATAATGACGTAAGCGTGGTCCGGCACGAATGCTGAAACCCTATATGTGAGTGCAGGCCAGAGGGGGAGAGGGGAGGGGGGACAATCGTACTCGGGTCCGGTTCATGGCAACTGTGCCTAGTGTGAGTACACCCTATGATATCGTAATTGTTGATTTAACGATCTGATATTATCGAGTATGCATCTCACTTTACAAAAAACAAACAAAAACACACCCATTCTGTGCATGCATGCACTATGTGACATAGTCTAGTAGGTTAGACTTGTGCACAAGATTTAGTCTTAATGCCTCAGAATTCAAATATGCCCCTGTATATATTTCATATTTATATAATTTAATATCTATGTTAATCAATATTACACACAGAGTGACGTTTTTCTCCAAATATTAGCACAATTACAAATGTGATGATTTTATTCAGCGTACAGTTTAATAAACAAGAGCTTAATATCAAGTGACTTACATTTTAGACCAAATCGTCTGTTTCGCTGTATTTCACCAACGAAAAATTATTATAATCCACAGCTTTAGTGTGGTTATTTCATTTTAATTTAATTTTTTCATTTTTTTTTTTCATTGGATTAACATTACAGCAGCTAGTAGCTAAATTAGGCGCGGTCACTTTAAGAGACAATGAATGCTTCCGATATAATACATAAAAGATTTGTTTTCTAAACTGTTTACTTTCACTTAAGACATAACCGACCGTTTTTTCAAACATATTGTCCAAGACGGGTATTTTCACATATTTTTTTTTTATGTATATGTTGGTACAAGAGCAAAAACAGACAAATTCAGCATTCAAGTGTTTTGAAACGCCTCTCTGCGTGAGCCTGAACAGCAGAACACTGCGGTGCTGAATTGGGCTCTACACATCCTTTTCTGTTTTTTTGAACTGCAATTTGTTCGTTCAGGTGCAGGAGGAACTTAAAGGAGAACTTCGCAAAGTAGAGGTCGGTTCAGTGTTGCGAGATGCTGCTCTCTCTCCGTGTGCGCAAAGAACACAGCACGCAAGTAACCAGAAACTCTTTTAGGCTTTTCCGCGTCTTGTGTTTTATTGCTTTGAAGTATTTTGAATGGTTAAATTGGCAGGTGGCAAGGCTTAATAGCACGTGAAAATTATACACTTTCATGACGAGACGCAGCAGCATTCTTTCAACTGTCTTGAGTGTCTTTTTAGGCTGACCTCAGCCAGGCGGAGAAAATTTCAGATACATTTTGAAGTATCACCACAGTCTTCATATTGCAAGTTATTATAGAGTCTGTGTTGTTACCAGGAAACACAGAACACCACAGACAAATCAGCCTAAACCCAGACTTTTCTGAAATAGAGGTCATGATGATTTTAAGATCTGGGGACATTTTGGAAATATTAATAAGTATGTAAATATCAACATTTATATTTAAATATGTCATATCTGCAGGTTATCAACATTAAACCACAGACAACAATAAAGTGTGACACATAAAATTATCAGAAATTGAGCTAACTTTAAGAAAATGTATAAGAAAGACTGAACTCCCCATGCAGCTCTCAGATCAACCAGTATCTGCAATGACCTTTACACACAGGAAGTAGTTCAAATAGAATTCTCCCTTTTACATTCATTGTTGGAACACCACAGACATTAATTTGGGGACGACAACATTTTTCCTAAATACAACAAAATATGTATTTAAAACAATTGAATAAAATTGTACATGTTAAATAAAATATTGGCAATAAAATTGCCAGTATAACCACTTTATTTGTGTTAAAAATGTTATATTGTTGCAATTATATTCCGTGATAGCTCTTTGAGGTACAGCGGGAATGGATATTTTGATACAAATGCAATCTCTCAAACTCGTTTTAAATATGTATTTTAATACAAAAATGTAACAGAGCACAAATTGTGTTTACCCTACAGAATACAAACATTTCATGATTTATTGCTATTTAAAGTTTATTTCAACTGTTGTTAGGTAAAGGGACACTACTTGACACCACAAAATAAGAATAAACCAGCAACAAACACTACTTTCATGCATCTGATTATCAGATAAACCTCACACTCTTATTTCAAGGTTGATGTTAATGCTGTGGTTATTTTAAAACTTTCCTTTGTACATTCGGTTTAATTACATCGTTAAAACACATTTATCATTCAGTGGAAGTGTGTGTATAATTTAGACACTTAAATGTTTTGCTCTTCATGCAATAAATGCGCAGACTTCGGTGTGAATGAGAGCCATTGAAAAACTACAGAAAAGTAAAACTGCTTAACTTTAGCATTACTGGCCATGAGTACTAAAGAGAGATCGCACATCAGCTGCTCAAAAAATGTGTCAGTGAGACGAACTGAGCGTGAGCGCAATCCTGTGACAGTCACAGGTGGTAAATGGTGCTGCGCGTGAAGATGAGTTGCAAAGCACAGACACTGTTCAATGTCTCCATTAATTTGTGTTTGTAGTAATTTAATTTGTATACACAGGCACTATACCGAACAAAATTATAAACGCAACTCTTTTTTTCATGAGCTGAACTCTCAAATGTTTCTCTCAAATATTAAATCTTTTCTCAAACATGCTCAATTGGTGACGTGTCCGGGGAGTATGCTGGCCATGCAAGAACTGGGATGTTTTCAGCTTTCAGGATTGTGTGCAGATCCTTGCAACATGGGGCCATTGTTGTGCCATTCGTCCACAACCATCACCTCATGTTGCAGCATGATAATGCACAGCCCAATGTTGCAAGTATCTGTACACAATTCCTGAAAGCTGAAAACATCCAAGTTCTTGCATGGCCAGCATACACACCGGACATGTCACCCATTGAGCATGTTTGTGATGCTCTGGATCGACGTATACAACAGCGTGTTCCAGTTCCTGCTAATATCCAGCAACATCACACAGCCATTGAAGAGGAGTGGACCAACATCCCACAGCCACGATCAACAACCTGATCAATGCGAAAAAGATGTATTGCGTGAGAAAAATGGTGGTCACAGCAGATACTGACCAAACCCCCCAATAAAATAAAACTCCACATTTTAGAATGGCCTTTTATTGTGGCCAGCCTAAGGCACACATGTGCAATAATCATGCTGTCTAATCATCATCTTGATATGCCACACCTGTGAAGTGGATGGATCATCTTGGCAAAGGAGAAGAGATCACTAACACAGATTTAGACAGATTTGTGGACCATATTTGAGTAAAATAGGCATTTTGTGTACATAGAAAAAGTCATAGATCTTTGAGGTCAGGTAAAAACAAAAGTGTTGCATTAATAATTTTGTTCAGTGTATATTTATTGGCAATAGCAAAAAAAAAAACACTTTATAGGTCAAAATTATAGATTAAGTGAAGATCATGTTCCATTAACATGTTTAGTAAATTTCCCTACATATATCAAAACTTAATTTTTGATTAGTAATATGCATTTATAATAATTAATTTTGACAACTTCAAAGGCGGTTTTCTTAGTATTTAGTGTGTGTGTGTGTGTGTGTGTAAATTAAATGTAAAAGTTAGTAAAGACTCGTAACACTCACACTGGACGTCCAGCAGCACTGATGAGTTCTGTGTGCCGTGTTTGTTCTCAGCTGTACAGTAGTATCGTCCGCTGTGTGTCGGGTCGGTGTTGTTGATGGTCAGGTTTGGTCCGGTCTGAACTGGATTCAGAGGTCTCTCAGTGTCTCTGTACCAGGTGTAGTTCACTGCTGGGTTTGCATCACTGCTGCAGATCAGAGTCACTGAACGACCCTCCAGAACTAAACTAGTTGGATTTATCCTCACAGATGTGTTTTTAGGTGCATCTAAAAGAATAAAAAAAAATGTAGGCAGACACAATATATAGTCATATTTTAGATCTATTATATGCAGTATAAAGGTTGGTAATGCTACACTGAGCAAAACAAGTAACTTTAAATCTTTTGAATATTTGTATGAGTAAAGACTTGTAATTAGGGCTGTGAATCTTTGGGTAGACAGTGAAACAATATGATTTTGCAAATTCATAACAATTCAATTCAATTCAGTTCACGGTTCAGTTCTATTCAATTAATAATTTGATTCTGCATTCTTTAAGTGCATTCTAAGGATTATTTAAGGGCAGCACTAAGTGCACTAAGTGTTAATAGCGATAGAAGCTAATTACACTAAGTGCGAATAGCAATGGATTCTATGTTCTGTCTTTTCTGGTAACGACACAGAATCTATAGTAATTTAATAAAATTTTGGAAATATTAATATGTAATTATCAAAATTAAAATATGTCACATCTGCAAGTTATCAACAAAACACCACATACACTAATAAAGTGTGACACATGAAATTGTCAAAAGTTGAGTTAACTTTAAGAAAATTAATAAAAAATAATGAACTCCCCATGCAGCTCTCATATCAACCAGCACCTGCAATGACCTTTACACACAGGAAGTAGTTCAAATAGAACTCGCCCTTTTACTATAGGGGCGACATCCATTGTTGTAACACCACAGATATGAATTTGGGGGAGACAACTTTTTCCTAAATACAACAAAATATGTATTATTTTAAACCATTTAATAAAATTGTACGTTAAATGAAATCTATATTAACAGTACAACCACTTTATTTGTGTTAAAAATGTTATATTGTTGCAATTATATTCTGTGATAGCTATTTGAGGTACGGCGGGTACATGTTGTTTTTAATGCTGTGGTTATTTTAACAGTTGCCTTTGTACATTCAGTTTAACGACATTGTTTAAACACTGTAGAGATTTCAGTTCAATAAAGAGGAAAGAGACCGGAGTCGGCGTACGGGGCTCGTAGGATATTTTATTTAGTTGAATGAAACAAAAATAAACAAACGCGGCAGGTGCGCGCACTTCACGGACGTTTCACTCTGGCAGTCTTTGTTTCTCGCGCTTGGCGGCTCTCTAGCTCGTCACTCCTACGAGTCCCAATCTCTCTCCTTCTTCTGCCAGCTGTCGCACCGCTTAAATGCTGGTTCCCCACGCCAATCACTGCAACGAGATCCAGCTGTTAATAATTTCTCACCTGAACCACTTACCGCCGCTCGTCTCTTCATTTGCGCTCCCGTTGCAGACTTTGCTAAACCACGCCTCCCCCGCCACATACCCCCACCGCCTGACTCAGGCCGGGGAGCCATCTGGCCTGCAGCCCCCCGCCCCCCCCCATTCCTAGAGAGGAAGTCGGCCACAGCCATCTGCGCCCCAGGCCTGTGAATCACCTTGAACTTAAATCGCTGTAAAGCTAGATACCAACGGGTGTTTCGCGCATTGGTATCCTTCATGCGGTGGAGCCACTGGAGGGGCACGTGGTCCGAGCAGAGGGTGAACTCCCATCCCAGGAGATAGTAGCGAAGGGTGAGAACCGCCCACCTGATGGCCAAACACGCCTTCTCTATGGTGCTGTACTTAGTCTCTCTCTTCGAAAGCTTTCGACTAATGTACAGCACCGTGCGGACCGATGCGTCAGTCTGCAAGAAAAAGGGGAGAGCAAAATTAGGAGAGTGCAGGAGCGGCCCGCCACACAGGGCAGCCTTAACTCGGGTAAAGGCCTGTTGGCACTGCTCCGTCCACTGGACCGTATCTGGCACCTAGTGAGGCACTAGTGAGGTCAGTCAACGGGCTGGTGAGGTCCGAATAATGAGGAATAAACCTCCTGTAATATCCCGCCAGCTCCAAGAACTGCCTCACCTCCTTTTTGGTCTTGGGCTTGGGGCAGGTTGCAATTGCTGCCGTCTTATCAATTTGGG
Organism: Carassius auratus; assembly: GCF_003368295.1. Classification (NCBI taxonomy): domain Eukaryota; kingdom Metazoa; phylum Chordata; class Actinopteri; order Cypriniformes; family Cyprinidae; genus Carassius; species Carassius auratus. The sequence goes on along the minus strand of NC_039271.1, from coordinate 724,091 downwards.
GAGACACCTGCCCGTGGCCCAAGTGGAATCCCAGATACTTTACCTCCACCCGCCCAACTGCACACTTCTTCGGGTTGGCCGTTAGCCCCGCCCGTCTCAGCGTCCTGAGGACCGCCCTCACATGCTCCATATGCCGCTGCCAGTCCCCACTATAGATGATAATATCATCCAGGTAGGCTGCGGCATATGCAGCATGGGGCCGCAGCACTCGATCCATGAGGTGCTGAAACGTAGCCGGGGCCCCAAACAAGCCGAAAGGAAGTGTAACAAATTGGTGTAATCCAAACAGCGTGGTGAAGGCTGTCTTTTCTTTGGACATGGGAGATAAGGGGATCTGCCAATATCCCTTTGTTAAGTCCAATGTCGAGTAAAAGCGAGCCGTACCTAACCGATCAAGCAACTCGTCAATTCGCGGAATTGGATGAGCATCAAATTTAGATACTGCATTCACCCTACGATAGTCTACACAGAACCGTACCGAGCCATCTGTTTTAGGTACCAACACTATCGGGATCGGCCAATCACTGTGTGACTCCTCGATTACACCCATCTCCAGCATGGCCTCTAATTCAGTATGAACTACCTTTTTCTTGTGTTCAGGCAATCTATATGGCCGGCTGCGAATTACGACCCGGCTCTGTCTCAATGTGGTGCTGAATCAGGTCCGTACGACCAGGTAGGTGCGAAAACACATCCGCAAATTCTACATGCAAATGTGCAATGTCAGTGAGCTGCGAGGGCGAGAGGTGGTCCCCTCCTAGGGCCAGTGCGAGAGGTGTTTCTTAAATAATCGCTTCTGGTCCGAGATCCTCCTCCTCACTCACTGCTGTCGCTAGCAACACTGACTCCTCCCCGCTTCATTTTTTAAGGAGGTTGAGGTGGTAGATTTGCCGTGAGTCGCCTCTATCTGTTCGTACTACCTCATAATTGAGATCTCCTATCTGTCATGTGACCTCAAAGGGTCCTTGCCACTTGGCTAATAATTTGGAGCTAGAGGTTTGCAGTAATACGAGCACTTTATCTCCCGGTGCAAATTCTCGCAGCTTAGTCCCCCGGTTATACAGCTGGCTTTGTCTGTCCTGGGCCTGAAGCAAATTCTCCAGAGAGCCGCCCCAGTGTATGGAGTTTTGCGCGCAGGTCCAGGACGTATTGAATTTCACAGTCCCAATTTTTCGCGTCTTCTTGTACGAACTTCCGGAGTTCGGTACGAAGTCTTTAGTTTTATTATATTCATAAGAGAAAGATAGTCTGTACCAATTTTTCATGGAAAAACACGACCGGCTGGAGGCATGACGTGTGGGTGGAGCTAAAGAATCACGAGCGCCAGTGGGCTTTTGCGTTGAGAGCATTTGGAAGCTGTGACTTTACCCCGAGGAAAAAAACATCATCCCAAACAAACCATGGCTAACAGTCAGATTCAGCGTATATTTATGATCCAGAATCAGATCCAGAGGCTGAAATTTAACAAGAGCAGCATCAGCAACAACGTCTCTATGTGGTATGTACTGAAACTGTATTTATTTGCTTAGCGGTTTTTGATAAGCTGTACATGTGGAAAGTGCAGTTTGATGACAACCTCGCATGTTGTTTACTTGATGTGCTTACGCACCGATAGCCAAGTTAACAACACAGAGATATTTGAAGCAGTTTTACTCGTGCAGTTTGATGACAACATTGCATGTTGTTTACTGTATGTGCTTACGCGCCAATAGCTAAGTTAACAACACAGAGATGTTTGAAGCCGTTTTACTCACTGCATGCGGTTCCAACACACGATCGTGACCCTTTTTCGTTGGGACTGCATTATCCTTAAGAAATAAACGATGTGCAAATCCGGCGTCAAACTGGGCCTTGTTTGTAAAACAAGCATCTTCGAAATGCAGGGAACAAACAAAAAAACTTGCACAACTCCGTTGATGCTCTGTAAAAATAAACTCCATCCACTGGTCCCTTAATGCTGTTTCTCTTTTGGTAATCTGTGCAGGGTTGTCTTGCCCTGGCAACCAAAAACACACTCCTTTTGTGACATTTCGCGACGCTCTCGCTCTGATCAGTGAACGTCTGTTGTGCTCTCAGTGCTCTGCTCTACGGGAGCGCGCGCTCTTCCGGCAGATGTGCCCTTAGGACCCATATAAGGAAATTCCGCTTCATCTAACGTCACACAGAGCCATACTCAAAAAAAACTTTCCGAAACTTGTGACAAACCGGAAAGAGTATTTTTGGAACAGAAATACTCCTTCAAATGTACAACGAAACTTTGTCCATGTTTAGCATGGGAATCCAACTCTTTAACAGTGTAAAAAAACTCAGTATGCATGAAATAGCATTTCACCCCCCCTTTAATGTGCGATTAAACCATTCGACCAGGCCGTCCGTTTGCGGGTGATAGATGCTGGTACGCAACGCTTTAATGCCCTACAATCCGTACAATTCGCTTAATGTGCGTGACATAAACGCGGTGCCCTGGTCCGTGAGAATCTCCTTTGGGATTCCCACGCGGGAGATTAAGCGAAACAGGGCGTCCGCCACACTCTTCGCCGAGATGTTGCCGAGCGCCACTGCTTCAGGATATCGTGTCGCGTAATCCACTTAGACCAATGCAAAATGATGTCCCCGTGCCGATCGTTCTAACGGCCCGATGAAGTCCATACGAATTCGTTCAAAGGGGACCTGAAATAGCGGAATAGGGCGCAATGGCACTTTTGGGGTGGCCGGTGGGTTTACCAGCTGACATTCCCGACAAGACGCGCACCACCTGCGCACGTTCTCGTGAATGCCTGGCCAAAAGAATCGGGTTGTTAGACGATTTAGTGTTGCCGTTACTCCTAAGTGCCCTACAATAGGATTGCAATGTGCCGTCTGGAAAAGCATTTCCCGACGGCTCCGGGATACTAACAGTTGAGTTGTATCTTCTTTTGTCTGAGCGTCGCGGGTCACTCGATACAACCAGTCCTTGATAATGGCAAAATACGGAGGGGATAGCGGACGCTCAGGGTGGAGGACCTGTCCATCGATAGAACGGACCTGCTCGAAGGCGTGTTTGAGGGTTTCGTCCTGGGATTGTTCCAGGGGAAAGTCATCGCGACTGGAAAGGTTTAGCCTCGCCACGCCGCTCAGTTCCCCTGAGACCACCCCGCTAGGTCCTGGCACAGATTCTCCCACCTGCGTGCTCGCCCTGCCCCCCGGCCGGTTCTTTCCCCCGACGGCATCAACTGTTAAACACCCCAATAATTGCTGAAACGCGGGCCAATTAGTTCGAAAGATTAGCGGATGCCGGAGGCACGGACTAACGGCCACCTCTACACTATGTTTTTGGCCCCTAAATTTAATGACTATGGCTTTTACGGGGTATTCCACTATATCCCCGTGCACACACCTCACCTTAACCATGCGGCCCGCATCCAATGCCCCGGATTGTATCAGGCTTTGATGGATGGAGGTCTGGTTGCAACCTGAATCCACCAAAGCCTGATAGGTACCCCCCTTAATACTCACGGGTATTTGGTATTTTGGTACAGCCTGCGGGACGTCTGGGATCCGGACCAGTGTTCCCACCTCCATAACTGGGCACCTATCCACAAAATGGCCCGGATCCCTGCAACGCCAGCAGGCCGGCCCAGGCCTCCCCGCCGCCCTAATGGCAGGAAGTGGGTCAGGGGATTGGCGTGGGGAGGCAGCAGAAGGCTCCTCACGCTGAGGTGCAGCCATTCCCCGGGCAGGGCCTCGCACCCCGGCTGCAGGCTCCATCCCCATCCTCCAGCGGGGACCTGGGGAGAGGGACCGATTTCGGGGCGGGGGGGAGGGGGAGACAGGGGAAGAGAGAGAGAGAGAGAGAGACAGAAGGAGGGGGCTCGCCGACCCTGGAGCACGCCGCCAGCTGATCCTCCGCCTCGGGGAGGCCGTCCTCATCCGCCCCTCCCGGTCCAGCAAGCTCCGGAACAGCTCGCGGTCCTCCTGCTGGGCCTGCATCATGGCCTGAAACCGGCGGTCATGATCGGCCCGGAGATCCAGCAGGGCTTTGTGTTGTTCCTGATGCAGGCCCGCGAGTGATGTTTTGATGTCCGCGAATGGCGATGTTGATGATCCTGACGGAGTCTGCATGTATTTCTCTCCTTCCTCCCGGGTTTCAGCACCAATGTAGAGATTTAAGTTCAATAAAGAGGAAGGAGACCAGAGTCGGCGTACGGGGCTCGTAGGATATTTTATTTAGTTGAATAAAACAAAAATAAACAAACGCGACAGGTGTGCGCACTTCACCAGACGTTTCACTCTGGCAGTCTTTGTTTCTCGCGCTTGGCGGCTCTCTAGCTCGTCACTCCTACGAGTCCCAGTCTCTCTCCTTCTTCTGCCAGCTGTCGCGTCGCCTAAATGCTGGTTCCCTACGCCAATCACTGCAACGAGATCCAGCTGTTAATAATTTCTCACCTGAACCACTTACCGCCGCTCGTCTCTTCACTCACGCTCCCGTTGCAGACTTCGCTAAACCACGCCTCCCCCGCCACAAACGCATTTATCATTCAATAGAATTGTGTGTATGCTTTTCCTTTAATTTGTGCTTGTAGTAACTTTAATGTGTATATATTTTGAAAACATTGAATGGCTATTGAAATCGCAATTCACTTGATCTCAGCGTTTTAAATCTATTAATGTCCGAAATCGACTATTCACAATTTCAAAAATCATGTTTCAAGATCAATGCATCATCAGGGTTTGTAATCGATGCATCAAGAAATCGAGTGAATCATTAGGCTGCACCCCTACAGTACTCGTAACACTCACACTGGACGTCCAGCAGCACTGATGAGGTCTGTGTGCCGTGTTTGTTCTTAGCTGTACAGTAGTATTGTCCGCTGTGTGTCGGGTCGGTGTTGTTGACGGTCAGGTTTGGTCCGGTCTGAACTGGATTCAGAGGTCTCTCAGTGTCTCTGTACCAGGTGTACTTCGCTGCTGGGTTTGCATCACTGCTGCAGATCAGAGTCACTGAACGACCCTCCAGAACTAAACCAGCTGGATTAATCCTCACCGATGTGTTTTTAGGAGCATCTAGTGGAGGAGAAAATCATTCAGGCGATTACTTTATGATATACAGCACTAATTATAGATGATCATTCAGCACAGATTGATATAATCACTGTCTTACACTGAACGTGTAGCAGACGGGAGCGCTGTGTTGTGTTCTGCTGCTGTATCTGGTGTGTTGCAGTGCAGGTGAAATTGACTCTGTGATGACGGTAAGAAACAGTGAAGTTCAGATCAGAGATGAGCTCAGTTTGGCTCTGATACTGTCGTCCTGTGACGCTCTCGATGAGAGACGAGCTCCATGTGAGAGATGGTGGACGAGACGGACAGAAGATCTTAGTAGAGCAGCGCAGACTCACTGAACTTCCCTCAATCACCTTCTGATCCGGAAAGATGCTCAGTGTAGGTTTGGGTGGAGATCCTGAAACACAGACAGAGATATTACAAGATAATGTTGATTATCATATCCAGTGATGAAGGTATATATTGTACAGTAGAACATTTCTTTTTCCAGTCACACTATAGAAGCAGCATGAACAATATGACACTCACCTAAGACGACAATTTCAACTTGAGAGTATGTAGGTCTTGTGTAGCTATGTTTCAATTCACCACTGGTTTCGATTCCGAAGAAATATGACCCATCATGACTCTGATCAACATTATCAAAGCGTGTGGTGCAGTTTTTCTGTGTAGCAGTGCCAAATATTTCTCCTTTTAACCGTCCAGTGTTGGGGCTGCTGGAGTCAAACACAGCTTTACTTCTTCCAACTTTATACCACATTCTCTTTGCACTGTCAGTGAGGTCAGCTTTATATTCTTGATCAATATCAAATGTGCAGGGGATGAAAACACAGGATCCTTGCAGAGCTTCTACTTTATTCGGCAGATTGATTTTAGCGCCACACAAAACACCTAAAACAAAGACAAACAGATCGAAGGAAGTAAACGATCAGAGGATACAAGCAGAACACACTTCTGCAGAACTTATTGCTCTTTATCTCATGAAGGTCACATGAAAGTGCTTTCATAATAATAATTAATCTTGTTAAACAGAGGAATAATCTAAGAATGAGACCTTGTATCAGAGATCCAGTGAGGAGGAACGTCACCAATGTTTCCATCATTTACATTCACCTTACAGCAGAAGAAACAACAAATGAAGACATTTTATAGAATGAAAAAAGCAGAAATGTTGGAGCTGTTTTTGATTGTGTATCCTATGCACCTATCGATCATCTACAGGTGTGTGAGGGACATTGTTGATTGATAGAATGATTGAATGAAAAAAAGTTATCGCTCTTTTGTTGGTATAATTTCATTATTTCTAGAATGAAGTTTTAGATTTTTTATTTCTAGATATTTTCGACAATACAGACCAATTTTAAAAACAGGTAATTCTTATCTTGAACATGTTTCAAACCTTAACGTTTCAGAATCTGAAAGCTACAGGAGTAAGTGTGAGTATGTTTGTGTTGTGTGTAAATGTCTTACCAGAGAAGAGAGTTGAAGACAGAGCTCAAGCTGACGCTTCTACACTGAACGGAGGGAGAACTGTGTGTGAAAACGACACAATTTAGCTCATATTAGAGATTCACCACTTCTCCTTTAGACAGAACTCAGTGACAGTAGCCAGGCTGAGAAATATGCAAATCAGTCTGAAGCTGAATATTCAACACATTTCTTTATATCTCATGGAAACTAATCATGTGAGATCCAGTGTTCATGTTGATAATAATTCTCCATATTCAGGAATACATTTTGAATCACATTACAAATGAAATCCAAGAACACTGTGCTGGAAACATGTTTTTTTTTTTATTCTCATCCCTTGCATTTCTTACTTATTTGAGATATTATACTGTATATCAACATTGTGTTATGGTAATATTTCTCATGTTCTGAATTTAGTTTAACAGTTTACTTCAAATAATCCAAGATACTGACAGAAGCTGAAAGCAGGAGAGATTTCAGCAGAACACTGCTGTCTGTTTGTAAGGTGTCTGTGTCTAAAGTCAGCAATACGAGCTGCTCACTTCTACAGCATTTAATTATTCCTGTACAGTAAGTGTGATACTGTAAACATTTACATTTAGACATTTGACAGATTCAGCATAGAGGCAATACATAATTGTGTTGGTTTTGTAATATGAAGAGTCTGTGACAGAGCTGTCATCTGTAATATCTGAACTGAAACTGAAAGTGTTTTCATGTTGTCAATGATCTGAAAGTGAAGTCTCTTCTGTCTCTAGTGGAGCAGATGGAAACTGCACATCAGTTCCTGTGATTACAACAAGAAACACTCACCACCAGAGGACACCAGACTCTTGTTTTATGTGCTTAGATACAGAAATAGTGATATTAATAATAACATTTATTTTTGAATGTTTTTTATTGTAATGGAAACTTCAATCACGTCAATAATTTTGTTAAGTTTACAGTTCTGAATATCAAATTCTTTACTCATAAATATGTCAAATGTCCAAAACTCCTCTTTTGTAAAAGGCATTCTTGCTCTTTATTGCCTGTTTTTATATAATGTTGCTTGTAAAGTTAAATGATGGCAATAAAATAAAATAAAAAATACAAGTTTAAAAAGTAAAACATTTATTCTTCAGAATAATATTTATACAATAAAATGTATAAAATACAGTTTTAATTTCATGCCGACTTGAAGCCTTAACTGGGTAAAAATCTTTCATATCTTGCATCTTAATTTTTTTTATTTCAAATATTTCCATTTTAATTTTAAAAGACCAGATATTTATTTGTGAGATTTATATGCGGTATGAATATACTTAACTATACAGAACTTATACAGCCACAATGTCATTCACAAATATCAAAATCTATTAACTGTATCCCAGATTTCTCCTTTTTCCCTCATTTGTTATCTATTGATGCAGAGAGTTTTTCGAAGGAAGTCTGATGACTCTGGGAGTACAATTGGAAGCAACACAATCTGTAAGTCATTTAATCAAACAATTAAATAAAACACTTTTCTTCCACACACATCAGACTGAGAGTTCCTCACGCCTGCTTTTATATCAGTTTCAGTTTCGTTTTTATCTTGGTTTATCATTTAAATAGACTTATTCAATTATTATTATTATTAGAGATTGTAGGCTATTCCTTTTTCAGAGACATTTAAATTAAGCTAATGAAGTACATGTCTTAAAACAAAATGTATAATTAAAAATGTAAAGAAAAAAATAAAAGTAAAAAATTGCAATAAAAATAAATATATTTGAATAGGAAATAAAATACATTGGTGTATAATAGAATACATATTAAAAATAAACCATGCAGGACTGGATTACAGGTGATACTGCTGTAAATAATGTTCAGCTTCTTCTTCAGATCGTTTCGCTTCATAAGAACTTTTTTTGCTTTTTTGCCTTTCAGAGTGACTGTAACTGCTGATTTGCATCTTATGAATCGCCAAGAAAATAAAATAGATAAAAAAATCTTCATTACTGTTCTACTGAAGAAAAAAGTCACCTACATCATTAATGTCCTGAGGATGAGTACATTAACAGTAAATTTGTCTTTTGGGGCGATCTATCCTGTATAAACAGGAATAAACACTTAAAATATCTTCTTTAATGTTCCGCAGATGAAAGAAAGTTCTGTAGGTTTGTAATTGTTATTTTTAGATGAAGGATCTCTTAAATTGTTGCTCAAAGATTCAAAGATTTTGGTTCAGTCTTGTTTTTCAGCATCATCTGCGCTGACCAGCTCTTCCTTCTGTCTGTAGCGATGGCTCGTGTTTTCATAAATCACATCTTCTGATGCCGGTGAGGACGTGTCTGTGATCTTTGCTGTCATGTCTGGTTTTTTGGGCTCTGTCTCAGATGTTGAGGTGTTGTTCTCTGTGTTTATGATCTCTCTGACGGCGGGTCAGCGTTTGAGAAGTCGATGGAGGAATAATGAAGAGATTCAGGATTATTATAGTTAACTAAAACTAAAACCAAAACCATTAAAAAAAATGTTTTGTTAAGTCTATGTTTTATTTGAGCAAGTTTCTGAGGAACCAGTTTCACTTACTTTAAACTGATATAAAATAACTGAAACTGACATAAGAATAATTAATAATAATAATAATTCATCTGTAAGTCGCTTTGGATAAAAGCATCTGCTAAATGAATAAATGTAAATGTAAGAATAAAAAATATACAGACTCACACAAATAATGTATATAAAAAATACTAAAAATTACAAAACGCTAAATTACAAAAAAATTACAATTTAATATGATAATATTAAAAATATAAAGTGATTAAAAATATTAATAAAAAATAACACTGATTTGATATTAAGTTTAAAGTTAAAATATTTTAAATATGCTAAATAGCGATACAAAGTAGCTACACAAAAACTTAAGATTGAAATTTGTTTCTTTTCACTTTAGTTTTAGTAATTTTGTTGTGTGTTTTGTAATATATATTAGTTTAAATATATATTTTTTTAATTAGTTAAATTAGTTATTGCAGTTTACTTTTACTTTTTAAGCTAACATTTTATTAATTTTAATTGTTTTTAAAGTGTTTTTTTTAGTATAATGACCCTATTTAATGCTTTATACTACTGAAATAATATACAATAATAGTCCAGGACGTCCCGAAACTGTTGGCTGGCGCTGGCGCTGCTGTATTTGTTTGTGCTGAAACACTGCAGGACGTCCGTGTCTGTGAGGGACTGATGGATGTTCAGGACGCTCTTCACTCCTGTGCTTCCTAACGTCTCCTCACTGATGGAGGTTTCTGTAGAGTTAGTGATCACACGTCCAGACAGACGCCACTCTAGTGTAGGACAGGGATTCCCATGAGCCTCACACACACACTCCGTTACACTGCTTCGGCTGCAAGAGATGGAGATATTGGGTGCAACTGAAAGAGAAAATATAATCGTTATGATACAGAAGATCTTGATGGTCTCTACAGTGTAAAACATGTTCAGAATTTGAATGATAAAACACTAAAAATACCATGGTTAAAACATGTTAACAGCAAGTTCCCTAAGAAACAGGGATATTTAAACAGGATATTTAATGTATTTAAATTTGTATTTTACACTTCTGTAATGATAAAGCTGTTATTCTGTACAATATAATAATTTAAAATGTCATATTGAATTAGTATTTATTTTTCATTATCATTGAGACACTTAAACAGTTTTTATTAATATCATGAATCAGTTGTTATATTTTTTTCTTCATTTTAAAGTTTCTTTAATTTTTTATTTTTATTTTTAGATGTTTTTGTTTGTTAAAATATGTCTTTAGATTTTATTAATTTTTAATGGTGTCTAAAGTGTAAAAAACATGTTTTTTTTTATGGTGAAACTGTCACTGTAAAACCATGTTAATTGGTTAAACACATAAATAATAAGTCTAACAGGTCATTTCTTGTAATTTTACAGTAAAATACTGTTAAATGTACAGTTTTTAGAAGTGAAAAAGAGCAAGTCATCTTATTTAAATGTATTTAAATTATAATATATTATTTTATGGTGGTATTTTGTTTATCATCAGCTGGAGTGCCCATGAACTCCAATAGAGGGCACTCCACTCAGGACTCCGGCATTCTTGTATTTCCATTCCCAACTCCATTTCCCATAATCCCGTGCTTAGGGCTAATAACCACCAGGTGTTCCCCATTACCACTCCCCTATATAAACTGTGTTTGGACTCTCAATAAGTGCAAAGTCTTGTTTAATTCTGTCTGGCATTTCCGAGCGGGTTTCCCCTGTGTTTGTTCCTTCCGTGTTTGACTTTGGTGTGTGTATACCAACTTTGATTCTCTGCCACCTGCCCCAACCTTGGCCTGGTACTATTTCTGATTTTGGATGTCCCCTGCATACCTGACGCTGTTATCTGATCATTGTCTGTTTGACTACTCTGTAAATAAAGTACTGCACATGGATCCGAACATCTCTGATGTTACAGGTTCTTAGTATATTATATTATAACAAAACATATTTTAGTATTTCAGTAAGTTGGTATATTAACATTATCTAATTTTGTAAATTTAAGTTCAGTTCACTGTAGATGAACATAAATGTGTTCATGACAAAAATAGACTAATAGCTAATAGTCTGCTAAAATAGAAAAGATGAACAAGCCAGAATGATTAAGTCAGGGTTAGTTCTGTCTACAAAACACCACAATGGTGAAAGTGACATTATTGTGCTGAAGAACTCAATTTACTCTTCTGACTACAGTAGTACTCCGATATAAAAAGTCTTCAACCAAAAATGAATATTCTGTCATTTATGTTGAAAACAACTTTGGAACCCACTGACTTACATTGAATGGATGCAGGTTTGGAACGAGGCGATAAACGTTGACAATTTTCATTTTATGTGTAAACATTATTTTGATTATTTTGAGCTCTGTAAACACAATTATGTTGATTTTTATGCCACCAACGATTAACTCTGTGCAGTTTGTTGGTTGAACATAATTTCATTAGAAGTTATCATGACTTAAATTATTGATATACATTTTTTATTACCTTTTTTTTTTTTTTTGCCAAAACATTGTTTAATGTGCAGCATCTAATGCTGTCGGTTGCCAGCAGAGTTTGATCACTGCATTGGCTTTATAGAAGAGCTGCTGACATTTCCTTGTAATTTCACTGGTTTAAGTGCAGTATCATAAAATGTTATATCGAAATCATGCATTTCAAAATGCTGTAGCATAGCTTTAACATGTTGGTCTGTAACAAAAACATTAACAAAAGGGGAACCAAATCTCTCTCCGTCTTCCCAGAAGCATTTTCTGTAAATGAAGACGTTGGCACAGTGCTACTGCCATTTCACAGCTTTTCTTTTTTCATTTTCACAGCCAGTCCTCCATACTATGTGATGCACACACCATGTCACATATTACACCATATAGCATGCTGTGTAGTATATAGTTTATATGATAAAATTGTCTTCAATTGAAGCTATATGTAAAATTTATACCATTTACATATACTTTTGTGGGGGGGGGGGGTTGTCTCCTTAGTGTCTTTTCAGTGCTGAAAGTCATATTTTGACTGTGTGAAAAGAAGTATGATTCCCTTACATGATTATATTGTAAAGTTGCAACTTTTTCATGTCATTTACGTTTATTTTCTCTATAAACAATGCACTTTGCATTCAGTGCTGTCCAGAGCATTGTTATGTTTTTGCTGCAGTTACTGTAGTAATGGCACTATATTCACTGTATTCAGTATGTGTTATCAAGGATTAGATTAAGGTTATCAGATTAAATTAATTTACTGTCTGTGTTTTTACTCACACTGAACATCCAGCTGAATTGTAGCATTGCAGAGGCCATGCTGGTTTTGAGCTTCACAGCCATACCATGCTCCGTGTGTAGGGTTTGTCACAATGTAGGTGTGATTATATCCAGTCTGGAGGAGCTCAAACTGAGACCCTGTCTCTCTGTACCAGGTGTAGTTCACTGCTGGGTTTGCATCACTGCTGCAGTTCAGAGTCACTGGATTGCCCCTCATCACTGAGCTGGAGGGAAACGCTGACAACGATGTGTTTTTTGGTGCATCTGAGAAAAAAATGCTGATTTAAACACTTCCAGAGCTGAAAAACGGCATGTTTAAGCCTCTATTTTAGACTCATATACAATCACATCTGTGCTATGTTTACTGTTGTGTGTGTATGGGTGTGGTGAGTGGGCGTGTCTTATTAGCATAACAAGCTTTCAGTTCCAGCTGTGGCTCGTTTGCTTCCCTATATAATGTGTGCTACCCCATCTTGTATTGTCAGGTCCTTGGTGTTTGTCTTCTTGCTCCTGGTCATGTTTTCCTCCAGTACCTGGTTCCTCGATCTTCCACCACTATCCTCCCCGGATATACTTCTGTGTGGCTGCCCACTTTGTCCCTGAACTATGGAGACAACCAGCCTGCGGGGAGCTCCGCTGTTGCTTGTTTGTACCTAGTGTTTGGCTTGAAAATGAATACTCTTATGTTTGCTTTTATATTCATCTACGAAACACCTGCATTCCTTACAAGACATAGTTGTCTCTGAAGCTGCTTGATTGTGGAGAAAATTGCAGACATCTTAGAACTGGCTGAGGGCAGAAATATGTGAATATGGGACTGTCTGTCAGCGGTCGTGGGCGGGGCTTGAAAATCAAAACACTTTGATAATTGAGACTGTTTATATTTTTGAGGATTATAAAGAAAAATGTAAACGTGAATTTTAATGTCCCCTTTAACACTCACACTGGACGTCCAGCAGCACTGATGAGGTCTGTGTGCCGTGTTTGTTCTCAGCTGTACAGTAGTATCGTCCGCTGTGTGTCGGGTCGAGGTTGTTGATGGTCAGGTTTGGTCCGGTCTGAACTGGATTCAGAGGTCTCTCAGTGTCTCTGTACCAGGTGTAGTTCACTGCTGGGTTTGCATCACTGCTGCAGATCAGAGTCACTGAACGACCCTCCAGAACTAAACCAGCTGGATTTATCCTCACAGATGTGTTTTTAGGTGCATCTAAACAAATAGAAAAAAATGTAGACAGGCACAATATGTAGTCATACTTTACAATCTATTATTTCATAGGATTTCGATTCAAGAACGATTTTTGCAAATTTAGAACAATGCAATTTACGCTTAAATTTGGTTTGATTTATTTAACAATTTGATTTTGCATTAAGTGCATTCACAGGATTTTTTTTTTTTAAATGCTTAGTACAGCATTAATTTTCTGCACAGAATAAAGTAGAAAATATAATTGTTTCTGTACTGTAATAAATAATGTCAATTAGCACTGCATCATTAATAAATTGTATTTATTTCTTATTTTCTTAACGTTAAATCAGTTCATTCTGCTTTTTATTCAGATTCGCTGCAGATATCTGGCACGTCTATGAGCATGAGATCACTTCTCTTTCAGTGAGAAAACTTAATTTCATTTTCATTACATAAAATACTATAGTATTTAAATTTTCCTCTCCATCGGCGAATGATGAATCTGATTATTCATTTTTTCTAATAAAATGTATTGCTATGCATTTAACACTCAATTTTTTTAACATTTACATGGTAATGCAATGTCTGGTTTAATTTTGAGATTTTAAGTTTTAAGTTGATAAATTATTTCTGATGATTTCTAAAATGTGATGGAGAAAAAGGCAACGAAGAAGTCTTTTTTTTTAACAAAGGTCAGAACTCTTGTTATAATGTAGATTTTTGAGGGTGAACTCTTGTCATAAATTGATCTATTACTTCTCCTACATAATTTTTAACAAAAAAACATTGGTAAAATATACATTTGGGAGTCTTAGACCTTTCCAACGATATATAGTTTGTCAAGATTAGATTAGATTTCATTTTAATATAGTGAAGTAAATGTAGGCGTCATGTATACGGGACGGGGTGACAGTTAAAGGGTTAAAATTAGTTTAATATGCTATATCGATTAAAATAGAAGAACATTTTGATTTTTTAATAATTTCAATCAAACACTGGTGAAATCCAATTATGTCAGGGTTATGGTAATTAAGCAGGGTTATGCAACTTTATGTAATGATTAATAAGTTACTTTAAGGATTCAGTTTCACTGAAAATTTAAATTTCAGTTTTTAAAATAATGTTTAATTGTTCACCTTGGCCCTTATTTCTGCCAAATGAGAAAGGAACAATGGTCTGTGGTACTTTTTATTCTAAAAGATTAAAATATGTTACAGTCTAAAAACATTAAATTATAAGATAAAATAGCTCTGAAGGTAAGAAATTTCAGATACATTTTGAAGTAACACCACAGTCTTCATATTGCAAGTTACTATAGAGTCTGTGTTGTTACCAGGAAACACAGAACACCACAGACAAATCAGCCCAAACCCAGACCTATCTTTAAATAGAGGTCATGATGATTTTAAGATCTGAGGACATTTTGGAAATATGAATAAGTATGTACATATTAAAATGTTGATTTATATGTCACATCTGCAAGTTATCAACATAACACCAAAGACAATAATAAAGTGTGACACATGAAATTGTCAGAAATTGAGCTAACTTTAAGAAAATTAATAAGAAAGAGTGCTGCTCTCAGATCAACCAGAACCAGCAATGACCTTTACATACAGGAAGTAATCCAAATTGAACACTTTGTGTTTAAAATGTTATATTGTTGCAATAACATTCCATGATAGCTATCGGCGTATTTTGATACCAATGCAATCTCTCAAACTCATTTAAATATGTGTTTTAAAACAAAAATGTAACTATTACAGAGAACAAATTGTGTTGACCCAGCAACAAACACTACTTTCATAAATCTGATTATCAAATAAACCTCCCGCTCTTATTTGAAGGTTGTTTTTAATCCTGTGGTTATTTTAACAGTTTCCTTCGTACATTCGGTTTAACGACATTGTTAAAACACATTTATCATTTAATGGAACTGTGCGAATGCTTTATACATTTTGGCTCTGTCCATGCAATAAATGCAAAGCGTTGGACTGCTCATGTTGTTGATGTGACCGAGAGCCATTGAAAAACTACAGAAAAGTAAAACTGCTTCACGTTAGCATTACTGGCCATGAGTACTAAAGTGAGATCACACATCAGCTGCTCAAAAAATGTGTCAGTAAGACAAACTGAGCGTGAGCTCAATCCTGTGACAGTCACAGGTGGTAAATAGTGCAGCACGTGAAGAGGAGGTGCAAGGCACGAACACTGTTCAACGTCTCAATTAATTTGTGCTTGTAATAGTTTAATGATTATATATTTGAAAGCACTGAATCACTATAGAAATTGCAGTTAATTTGATTCTTAGCGTTTTAAATTGATTAATGTGAGAAACCGCGCATTCACGATTCAAAGATCATGTTTCAAGATTGCTGCATCTTCAGGGTTTGTAATCGATGCATCAAGAAATCAAGTGAATCATTAGGCCACACCCCTACAGTACTCATAACACTCACACTGGACGTCCAGCAGCACTGATGAGTTCTGTGTGCCGTGTTTGTTCTCAGCTGTACAGTAGTATCGTCCGCTGTGTGTCGGGTCGGTGTTGTTGATGGTCAGGTTTGGTCCGGTCTGAACTGGATTCAGAGGTCTCTCAGTGTCTCTGTACCAGGTGTAGTTCACTGCTGGGTTTGCATCACTGCTGCAGATCAGAGTCACTGAACGACCCTCCAGAACTAAACCAGCTGGATTTATCCTCACAGATGTGTTTTTAGGAGCATCTAGTGGAGGAGAAATGATTCAGGTGATTACTTTATGATTTACAGTATTAATTATAGATGATCATTCAGCACAGATTGATATAATCACTGTCTTACACTGAACGCGTAGCAGACGAAAGCGCTGTGTTGTTTTCTGCTTCTGTATCTGGTGTGTTGCAGTGCAGGTGAAAGTGACTCTGTGATGACGGTGAGAAACAGTGAAGTTCAGATCAGAGATGAGCTCAGTTTGGCTCTGATACTGTCGTCCTGTGACGCTCTCGATGAAAGACGAGCTCCATGTGAGAGATGGTGGACGAGACGGACAGAAGATCTTAGTAGAGCAGCGCAGACTCACTGAACTTCCCTCAATCACCTCTTCCGTCTTCATCACCTCCTGCTGATCATTAAAGACAATCAGCGTAGGTTTGGGTGGAGATCCTGAAACATAGAGACGCAGTCAGATATTACAAGATCATATAGATTATTGTAAAAATTAAATTAAAATTAAAGGTCACCCAAAAATCCAAATTATTTAATTAAAAACTTGTTAAAAACCCGTAAGACCTCCATTTATCTTTGGAACACAGTTTAAGATATTTTAGATTTAGTCCAAGAGCTCTCAGTCCCTCCATTGAAGCTGTGTGTACGGTCTACTGTCCATGTCCAGAAAGGTAAGAAAAACATCATCAAAGTAGTCCATGTGACATCAGAGGGTCAGTTAGAATATTTTGAAGGAGGAGCTGGTGATACTGCGCATGTGTGATTCAGCGTGAAGCAGACCGACACACAGAGCGTCTGAACTGAACTGATTCTTTTGGTGATTGGGCGCGGGTAAACAAAAGGCTTGAATCAAGGACAATCATCGCCAATGACGTCATTACGTTGAGCGCAAAAAAGAACCGGTGAACCGTTTTCTTCAACCAGTTTATTGAATTGAACTGTCCGAAAGAACTACTGGTGATCTGAAAACTTATGCAAACGGTTATTGACTCGTGAACCAGTCATTATCTGGCTCGGCTCGGTGTTTATCTTCAGTTCTCTCTTCACAGCAGTTCAGTCAGTGTACTGTTTGAGTAAATGAATTACTCCGGGATATTGGTTTGTTTTAACTCAGAGAGAGTGTCAGACACATTAAAAAAGTTAACAGCTTAAGTCATTTGTGGATTAATGCGTATTAGAGATGCGAACCGTTTAAAACTATTCAGTTCGATTTGGTGAACTGGTTCAAGAAGATCCGGTTACATCGAATGATTCGTTCACGAACCGGATATGGCAAACTGTTGTGTTTAGAACTTTGGAAGAGAAGACAATGCTGAATAAAGTCATAGTTTTTGCTATTTTTGGACCAAAATGTATTTTCGATGATTCAAAATATTCTAACTGACCCTCTGATGTCACATGGACTACTTTGAAGATGTTTTTCTTACCTTTCTGGACATGGACAGTATACCGTACACACAGTTTCAATGGAGGGACTGAGAGCTCTCGGACTAAATCTAAAATATCTCAAACTGTGTTCTGAAGATGAACGGAGGTCTCACGGGTTTGCAACGACATGAGAGTTATTAATGACATAATTTAGATTTTTGGGTGAACTATCCCTTTAAGTTACTGTATATTTTAAAAAGTAGCAGATTTATTTTTCATGTCCAGTCACACATGAACAATATGACACTCACCTACGGCAATTTCAACTTGGAACTGTGTAGCATTGTAGCTATGTTTCAATTTACCACTGGTTTCGATTCTGAAGTAATATGACCCATCATGACTCTGATCAACATTATCAAAGCTTGTGGTGCAGTTTTTCTGTGTAGCAGTGCCAAATATTTCTCCTTTTAACAGTCCAGTGTTGGGGCTGCTGGAGTCAAACACAGCTATACTTCTTCCGACTTTAAACCACATTCTCTTTGCACTGTCAGTGAGGTCAGCTTTATATTCTTGATCAATATCAAATGTGCAGGGGATGAAAACACAGGATCCTTTCAGAGCTTCTACTTTTTTTGGTAGATTGATATTAAAGCCACACAAAACACCTAAAACACAGACAAAATAAAAAAATCTTCACTTTCATGAAGGTCACATGAAAGTGCTTTCATAATAATAATTAATCTTGTTAAATAGAGGAATAATCTAAGAATAAGACCTTGTATCAGAGATCCAGTGAGGAGGAACGTCACCAATGTTTCCATCATTTACATTCACCTTACAGCAGAATAAACAAAAGCAGATATATTGTACATAGATATACATATATATTCCTGTATGATTTTAAAGCTCTTATGCTGGTATAAATTCATTACTTCTAAATTACTTCTAAATGCTCTGATTCAAAGCTACAGGAGTAAGTGTGAGTTTGAGTGTGTTGTGTGTAAATGTCTTACCAGAGAAGAGAGTTGAAGACAGAGCTCAAGCTGACGCTTTACACTGAACGGAGGGAGAACTGTGTGTGAAAACGACACAATTTAGCTCATATTAGAGATTCACCACTTCTCCTTTAGACAGAACTCAGTGACAGTAGCCAGGCTGAGAAATATGCAAATCAGTCTGAAGCTGAATATTCAACACATTTCTTTATATATATTGCAAACTGAAAACATGAATTGTGCTGTGAGATCTGGGGTATATGCTGATTTAGAAATCATTTTTAATATTCAGTGTTGAATCACAAGACATTATAAGATGTACAGAAGATGAGAAAACATAAAAAAAAAAATTCTTCTAAACTTTTTTGAGATATCATAGCCTACATCAAGATAATGTATAATGGGTCGGTAATACTTAGTATGCTTTGTGTTGTTTGACAGTCATAAACTTTATTTCAAATAAGGAACATTGTAATTTGAAGATTAACACATGATACTGACCAAAGCCGAAAGCAGAAGAGGTTTGTTCAAAATACTTTAGTCAGCAAAACAAGCTGCTCATGTGGTGAACTTGTACTTAATCACATACTTACATTGTAACTGTATTACTGTAGAATTAAGTATAGATTTAATAGTGGTGAGCTCTATAAAACAGCTTGCCTCTTCTTTGTTTATGGGATGCAATATGTGCTGTTATGCCTCATTAAAATTCTGTTTTGTAACAGAAACTGTGGTCATTTTCAATATCTGTACTGAAACTGTCAGCATGTTTTGTCGTCAATTGTTTTGCAGTAAACACAATTACAAAAAGGCAATACCAAACTATAATTAATGTCCTACAGAACAGAGCACTATAAAAGAAAAAAACAATATACAATATAAAACTTATCCAGGTCTTCCAATATTTTAAACGTCTCTAATAAACTAAATAATCTTCTTCCACTCTTAAACTCTGAAATTCTCAAGGATTTATACCAATCACCTGCACCCAGTAATCACTCAGCAGGATAAAGACACCTCCGACGCAGTACTCCAGTATCCGGTCTAACATGCATAACCATGAACTTGTGCCTGACCTCTCTCTACTAACCTTTTTTCCCCTATGTCCTCAGATATACCCACAACAATCTCCTGTGACATACTTAAGCTTACTCTGCATGTGTTTATCTCCAGAGCTCTGGAAGTTATCCTCTCAACAACACCTTGTCACATTACCACTTGTAAATAAACTGTTCACTTGCACTGAACCCCTCCGTCTCCATAGTGGTTTGTGACAGAAGACCAGACCAACAAACTCAACTGTATGGGTCCCCAGTCACCTGCTCCTGTAGATCTTCTGCATTAGCTGGGTAACCTTCTCTCAGCACTCACTGCTTCATCCACTCCCTGATTTTCCTCCGGCAGAAATTCTCCTAAGCTCCTATGGTCAAGATCTTAATCCACGGATCCATGCACAATGGCAATCTACGAAGATTCTATCGGATTAGAGAACTTTCTGTTTCAGCCCTGGTGGACTCGGGCTCCTCTGGAAACTTCATCTCCCTATGCCGTCTCCAGCTGCCTCCAGATGCCCAGGAGCAGTCATTGACAGTGTTGGAGTCTGTTCTGCCATCAACATTATCTCACCGCTCTTCCTTGACCAGTTCTCCAGGGTGTCACGTGGCTTCCACCCTCATCGAGAGCCCTGAGCCTGATGTTGCTCCAACGATCCCACCTGATTGTGGCATTCCACCCACTTACCACCTCACAGGCCATGGTCTCTGCCGTCGACCTGCTGCCTGATGCGTTCGAATCCGCAAAGGGGATGAATGGAAAACAGCCTTCATCACCCCTTCTGGTCACTACGAGTACTGCGTTATGCTGTATGGACTCTCCAACGCCCCCTCAATCTTCCAAGGCTCCATGAATGAGCTGTTCCTGGAATTCCTCCACAAGTCAGTCATAGTTTACATCGATTTTACATTTTTTCCCAGCAATTCTGTGAGCCTCCATGCCTCCAGCCTTGTGCTTACTATTCCAGGAAACTGACCCCAGCGGAGCAGAATTACGACATAGGGAACAGGGAGCTGTTAGTGATCAAGCTCACTATAGAAGAATGGAGACAGTGGCTGGAGGGAGCTAACCACCCCTTTACGGTAATCACTGATCATAAAAATCAGCAATCACTGTGAAGCCCATTGACTGAATTCCCGGCAAGCCCGTTGGGCCCTGTTCTTCACCAGATTCAATTTCAACATCACCTACCACCCTGAAAACCACAACTGCATGGCTGATGCTTTTTCTCGTCTGCATTCCCTGGTCACTCCTTCGGACCCCGAACCTATACTCCCTCCAGCCATGATTGTCAGCCCCATCATGTGGAGCATGAACGGGGACATCAGGTGCTACCCAACATGAACCTGCTCCGCTGGGATGCCCAGAAGGGAGGATTTATGTTCCCTGGTCCCAGCTGCTGTGTGACTCAGCTCACATCCAACCTCCAGTGCACCATACGGAGACACAAGCCCTTTGCTGATGTTCGACATGCCGCCACTCCAGTTTACCATCCCTGGGATAAAGTCTGGCTATCAACATGGGATCTGTGTCTCTGTCAGCAATGCAGGAAGCTGAGACCATGCTACATTGGTCCATTCACGGTTGAGAGGCAGATCAATGAGGTCACCTACAGGCTCCAATTACCTCCCAGATACCGCATTCACCCATCATTCCACATTTCAATCCTTAAACCCTTCTCTCCCTCCACTGCAGATGCCCGGAACCTCTGGAACCCCCTCCTCCGGAAATCCTAGAACACACCTGACTCCCATCAAGCATGATCCCAATCATTGGAGTACTGAGCACCTGCTTCCAGTAATCACTCAACAGGATAAAGACACGTCCAACTCAGTACTCTAGTGTCCGGTACCGTTAACAACCATGAACTGGTGTCCGACCTCTCTCTACTTACCTGTCTTTCCTATGTCCTCAGATATCCCCACCGCGATCCACTCTGACATCCCTAAGCTTACTCTCCTTGTGTTTATCTCCAGAGCTCTGGAAGTCAACAACACCTTGTCACATTACCACTTGTAAATAAACTGTTCACTTGCACTAAATCCTCCGTCTCCACAGTGGTTTGTGACAATACCGAAGGTTATATCCTCTTTAGAGAAAAGGCTCTGTTGATCAATACTGAATCTATGTCTTAGAAGTTCAGAGGATGGATAAATATTACAAGTTTTAAAGTGTATTTCCTTGACTTTAAGAAGTATACATGGCTCCTACAAGTTCAAATTAATTTGTTTGGTAAATTAAAAGATGGTAAATTAAGAGCTTCATCTAGCACACTGGTTTTCAACATAAAAGCCTTATATAAAATGTAATTGCTTGTGAACACATTGAAAATTATATTTTTCACAGAAAGTATTTTCATAAAATTAAAAAAAAAAAAAAAAAATATATATATATATATATATATATATATATATATATATATATATATATATATATATATATATATATATATACCAATTGTTCCAAGTGGGGGAATTATGAGGGGTAAAATTATTTATAAATCAGCTTCCAGTATAAAATAACTATACCTTTTATAATTTGAGAGGGAGGTTTTGTATTGAGAAATCACAACCTTATAAAAAAAATCAATTCCACCAACATGTTTAATATTTCTGGGTATGAAAACCAAAAACTATTATTATTTATTAGAAAATATTTGAACCAATTAATCTTAAACATTCCATTCATACAGTCAAAGTCTATGAGGTGTAAATGCCCATCTTTATAACCCTTTACTAGCACCCCTTTGTCATGTCAATAATCTGAATGTTTCAGTCTGAAAGTGAAGTCGCTTCTGTCGTCTAGTGGAGAAGACAGAAAACTGCACTTCCGGTTCTACCATTACGATAAGTAACACTCGCCACCAGAGGACACCAAACTGTTATTTTTGTGCTTGAATAGAGTAAAAGTGATTTGATGAGACTTAATGAGACTATAAAGGCTATATTTGTATTATTGTAATGGGAATATTCACATAAGATAAATCAAATATATTCAATCATACATATTCCTTACTACAAAACTAAAGATAATTGTAATTTATTTCGCATATAAAATATATAAATTTGGAGTATCAAGTCTCCCTTCTCTTGATGGTTTGTCCACAATAGATCTTCTATGAATAACACCTGACATGAACTGAAATGGGTTTCTGTAAGGGTGGTTTTGGGGTAGTCATATGAATCCCTTTCTGCTTTAATTGTGATTTTTGCAACAACAACAACGTATCAACGTATGTGATGGAACTACAAAACCCCCAAAGTGCAATATAATAATAGGGCAGTTATATACATTTGTTTTATAATCTCATATTAGAAAGGGCTTCAAAATATAATATAAGGGTTTTAAAATAATTAACAAATTAATAATGTAATTTAGCTTTTCTGAAAAACATGGGTTTTGAAAACAAAGTAGAATATCACCAGTTTCTCAATTAACCTAAACATTAAATTTTTGTAATGTCTGTTTTAAAGTCAATCAAAAAATTAAATGACGTTACAAACAGCTACATTAACAGAATAATATCCGTGAATAATTTTACTTTTACTTTATTAAAATTAACATATTTATATGATATAACATCCAAATGCCATTTTGATTTGGATGGTTGATTGGCTCCAACATTAAAGGGGTTTCTTTTATAAAACTTTTGTAGTCTCAAAAAAAAATCGCATCTTTGCACACGTCGTCTCTCAAATCCCTCCGTGTGAAATCGAGGAAACGTAAATGGTTCCAATTGCACAAATGCGTTTTCTTTACAAGTTAATAATTTACTCAAATAGTAGACCGAATTAATAGTTTAAACAGATAGATCAATTACCTAGAAACAGAAAAATGTTTATATATATTCTAACTTTTTGTACCAAATACAAAGTGTAAAAAAAAATAATACCATTATATATATATATATATATATATACAAAACTATGGACAAACAAGAAGTCAAACACAAAAGTCATATATTATTGCAAAAGCGGAAACTAGAAAACATCAAGTGCAACCACAAAGGGTTTATGCAAGGACTGTCTAGTAGCCTAACACCTCGAAAAGTCTCTTCCGACCCCACCTACTCTCAGCAGCTCAGCAACTTCAGACCGCCAGGAGAAACTTCACGCACTTCTCTCTTTCCCACTCTGTGATTTCTTTAAAGTGTAATCTTGTGTTTCTGCCGCGCATCTCTGCTGCATAGACTCTCGTTAATATCTGCCACATGCTGCATTGATTTCTGAAGAGTTTGGGAAGAGTTTACAGCCGCGGAGATGAGTGAAGCAGAAGACAATGACATTCTTGAGCTGGACTCAGAAACAGAGGAAGACGTGGAGATGACTGTTATGACAGATGTGGGTGAGTTTCAGCATCTTTAATACTTTTGTGCTGTCTTTGTTGCTTGTCCTCATATATGATTCAGATAAAAAGAGGACAAACCCTGGAGCCATATCATAGTTTCTTTTTCGGCGCAGCTGGTCAGTTAAGTTTATCAGAAGTCACATTTTAGAGATAATAACGAGCACAAACGCGTTCATAGAACCAGAGAATACAGACTCAAATGACTTGAATATATTTGCATATGTGAGACTCAAAACAATACAACACGGCCTAACCAGAAAGACAAGTTACATAATTCAGCCTCTCATAACTCATATTAGCCTAACAAATATCTGCTCTAATAACGCTGCTGAAAACGTTATTTTTGAATGCTCTCGGAACGTTCTTTCTTGGTTATGTGAAAGTTGAAGGAACATTCCATCGTGTCATTGGAATGTTACATTTGATTCTTGAACGTTCTAAAAATGTTCTGAAACAAGCAACTTTTAAACAAAATGTTACATGGAGGTCATGAAATGAAAGATGTTTTTGCTCTAATGTCTTGAGAACGTTTTTAAACACCAAATGTTTTATTATTTTTTCTTGGAAGAACGTTTGGTCTTAACTTTGCAGAAACATTCTGAGAACATGCCCTGTTAGCTAAATAATGATGTCGCTTTTGATTCTTTTGCTTTTTTATATAAGAACTGTATAAGCATGATCCAAACAATATTAAAAGTGATTCAATTTTACGACTTCATATGTGTTTTAGTAACAAAAAATGTGTTAATATATAGTATATCCTATAGATAAAAACTGTACACAAGACTGAAACAGAAAAGCCTGAAACACGCTGATGATTTACTTGAGTGTGTGTTTTATGGGGACTGTTTTATGTCACGTGCTAGAATGGGAGTGTGTTGTGGAGGCGTTCCTCATGAAGTTAGTCAGATGTTCCTGGACTGATGGATTTTCCTTGTCCAGGCTGTTTTCAGGCCGTTGCTATGGACATTTGCCACTCAGCCAAGCAAACATCTGATTCAAGTTATTTCTTTCCCATCATGCTTTGCTCTCTGGCTGGTTTGTTTTCCCTTTGTTGTGAGTAAACATTAAACCAAAGCATTCCAAGGCGTTCATATGTGGTGTGTGAATAAGTTTGATTAGTTTGAGTGTAATAAGGTTTGATGCTTTATTTCATTAGCTGTGAATTGAAAGGAATGTACTCACCCTCAGTAGGTCATCTGAGATATAGATGAGTTTGTTAGTTCATGCGAACACATTTGTAGCATGAAATGTAGCATCTCTTGTTCCGAAATGTACAGATTCATCAGAACATTCATCAGTTAACATCTTGAGAAGTAAATGCTGTGTTTGGAATTTTATTCTGACGGCACCCATTCACAGCAGAAGTTCTGTTAAATCTATTCTCTATTGTAATATTTTGTATATGCTTTTTCCTAGTTTATTCTGAAGAGTTGCCAACATACAAATCTATGCCCAAAGGTCAAGCTGTGCCAAAAGTGGAACGGGTTTGTTTCCTTTCAATCAGCCTTGATAAAAACATGAAAATATTAACACACCCAGTTAACACACACACACACACACACACAGTTATTGCTGCAGTCAGTTCATTACAAATCTCAGTATTTATTAGTGGAATATATAGCTGAATTAATTCAGTAACCCAATTATTTTATAAGGTTTTATGACATTTTAGTTATTTTTTGTCACTTAATGGAGAAGATTTTGAGCTTTCTGTAACACCAGTTTACTGTTAACAGGCTGAATTCAACGGTAACCCCGATTCACTATTTTTCAACGATGGAAAGAGAAGGATTGACTTTGTTTTGGTCTATGAGGACGAGTCTAAAAGTTTATCTGATAAAAAAGGCTCAGTTATAAGGAGAAAAGTAAGTCAAACAACCCTTTCACACATTTGTTTAATTCACCTCTTAACAAACAGAAACTGCTAGACCTTTACTAGTAATCTGAGAAATAACATTAAAGGGATTGATACACAAAAGATGATATTTTACCAAAGAAGTTATTTTGAAGAATGTTGGTAATCAAATAGTTGGTAGCCATTGACCTCCATAGTATTTTTTTTCTACGCTAAGGAAGTTAATGGCTAAAGTCATTCGGAATGTGGAATTATTTAGTCACAAATTCAAGAAAAACATGTTCATAATATCTGTAATATGCATTTAGAAAATAAATACTAAGCAGACTTAACTGGGTAAAAATCAACTTGTCGAAGAACATTTCTGAGTGATACGTTACCCGTATTTTCTTCTTTTGAATTAAAAAAGATAAAATATTTATTTGTGAGATGTTCAAATTTTTGTGTTATATTCACATGCATTATACTTCAAACCGTAATCACTAAACCAAACATAACTCTTTTCTTAAAGGGACAGTACACCCAAAATTAAAATTTGCTGTTTATGTGCTCACCCTCAGGACATACAAGATGTAAATTACTTTTTTTCTTCAGTAGAACATTAAAGATGATTTTTAGCTGAAACTGCGGTGCTTGATGATTTATAAAATGTAAATCAATGGCTACCGGCACTTTAAGAGTCAAAAAAGCACATACAGGCAACACAAAATGAATCCCTGTGACTCCTGACGACATATTGAGGTCTAATGAAGGGAAACGATCAATCTGTGCATTATTTACAACATTATTATTACAACAATAATCAAAATCAGTGAGTTTTACCTACATTTCCTCTTCTTTCTCAATTATTCTCTAGCAAAGACGCAGAGAGTTTTTCGAAGGCAGCCTGATGAATATGCATGTGGAATTGGAAGCGACAAAATCCGTAAGTCATTTAACCTCACAGCATCTACAGAGATTGATATAGACATTGTAGAGATTTCTTTCTGTTTCTGAGCTCCATGTGCTTGGTTTATATCAGTTTTACCCATATATATGGACTTCTCAAGAAGGGTTCTGCTAGTCCCGTCTGAACCTGTTGACATGATCTGCAGGACTGTTATTGTTTCAGATGCACGTATGCCTTCCTGTGGCGCTAATGGGAGATTTCCTCCATGTGTTTTGTAGGTAGTGGATGAGAAGCTCATCTATGTGAAAGTACACATGCCTTTTGAGGTTTTGTGCACTTATGCTGAAGTCATGCACATCAAACTGCCCATCCAGCCCAATGATCTCGCCCCGCAATCATCTGTGTACAACTGCTTCACACGCCATTTCTACCCCAGCGAGGACGTCATCCCCAAGGAGCCCGACTTCTTCACAGCTCCTTTCCGAAAGGATCAGCTGAAGTGTTTTTATATGAAGGACAAAGAGCAGTTCTTCACGCCGGCCTTGAGGAGCAGAATGGTGCGTTGAATGTCTCGGAGACACTCACGCTTAACCTTCACCTGTGTTTTACTGATATGCTGTGGGTTACAGGCGTACTACATCCTGAGCCGAGCGCCGTATGACGTCAAAGGAAGTGTGAAGAAGTTTGGCTTGAATAAGCTGCTGGATGGAGGTGTGTATAAGGCTGCGTATCCATTACATGATGTAAGTACCTCCTGTGTGTGTCCTGTGTGCTTGTTATTTTCATTTTAGTTAGTTGTGATAATTGTGTTTTTGTCATTTTTATATCATTTTTATACATTTGTATTTCAGTTTTAGTTATTCTGACGTTCAATTAAATGAATATGAGTGCCAGAGTGCCAAATTTTAGTTGAATTATTATAATTATTGTTGTCGATTCTTATTATATTTTTATTTAATAATTATTATATTTTTTAATGGTTTTATTTTTGGTCAAATATAGTAACCCTAATAACCACTGACCACAGTTTATTATGACCGTTGTTTTGTATTGCAGCTTTTTTTAAATGTTAACATGTGCTGTTTACATGTGCAAATGAAGCATTATGTAATTAAAAATTCACTAATTTGCATGCACTTCCAGAACGGGAATCTGAACCCTGGATAAAACCAGGATCAATATTCTTGTTTCATTTTGATATGAAAGTTTTTACAGATGGGATTTAAGATTTTATCACCCCATATAAAGGAATGAAATGTTATATATCAAGTGTATGTTGTATGAATAAAGCCCTCTGTGAGATTTTGCACACTTATAACGATTATTACGATAATCTGCATGCAGGCTGCGCAAAAAAAAAAAAAACGGCCTTTGAAATGTTCATCATTCAGTTGATCAGCAAGTCACCATACAATGAGATGACATCACATCCTGGCACTTCATTCTTAGGAAAAACAAAGAGAGTTTTTTTTTTTTCAAAATTACTCTAAGAATCATTCTTGGAATCTATTTAAAGAAATTTCTTGGCTTCTTTCCTAAGATTTTCCTGTGGCCGGCCCCTGTCCTGCATGTAAACTGTTATTTAAACGGATGTAGTTTATGTAGATTAAGGGATGCATGAGTATTAATGTGCTTTCTGCTTGTGTTTTTGTGATTTCTGTAACAGTGCAGGTTTAATGTGAAATCTAAAGAGCCCGATTGTCCTAATGAGAGATATCTGCTGTATAATGAGTGGGCTCATCCCAAGAGCTTCTACAAAATGCAGCCGCTGGACCTGATCAGGTGTGTTCGTGTGGCAGTCTGTTGATGTATTCATGGTTTTTCTTCTGATCCCGTCCTGATAGATGAGCTTGTTAATATGCGCCTCTGCTTTCAGGAAGTATTTCGGTGAGAAGATCGGCATATATTTCGCCTGGTTGGGTTTCTACACAGTCATGTTGACTCTCGCTGCTACAGTCGGACTCGGTTGTTTCATATACGGATACACAACCAGAGAGAGCAGCACATGGAGGTACAGCAGACCTTTTTTTTTTAAATATTGCATTAGTAATATTTTTTATTGAGTCATTTATATTTAGTAAAACAAAACAAAAATATTATTATTAATAGTATTATTTAGTTATGGAAATTACATTGGAATAATATAAATAAATGATACAGCTAACAGTACTGTACTACCACAGTGTGATTAGGACTGTCTGTACTTCCTTATTAATGTAATAATATTACAATAGTAATAATATTACAAAAGTGTTATTCATTATTTAGTTTTTATTTAGTCAGTTTTATTCTGTAAACATAACACTAATTATTACTATTAAAAACTGTTTAAACATTTTAATGATTTAATTAATAAATTAATTTAAATAAACATAATAATATGCATAATCACAAAAAAAAAAAAACAATATAAAATATTAAAATAAATAAATTATATACACACACATACAGTAGTACTATTTTGAGTAGTAAAAAAATAATATTTTTTATAAATAATATTTCATACACAATATTTAAATATTAGCTCACAGTATAAATTAGATCATAAAAACATATTTATTGCAGATTGTGCAACCCTATAAACTTACACATCAAACCTGAATTTTATCCCAAACGCTCCAGCCCTTCTTGTACAGTGCTTATGAATGTGTGACTTTGACTGATTCTGACTGTTTGTTTGAGCAGCAAAGAGGTGTGTGACCCTGAGATTGGTGGAGAAATCATCATGTGTCCACAGTGTGATCAAATCTGTCCGTACTGGAGGCTGAACACCACTTGTGAGTCATCTAAAGTGAGTAGGATTGTGGATTGTCGTCTCTGGAGGATTGTGGGATTTGGTGTCCGATCTATGATTTAACTGAGGTTTGTTTTGTTTGTGAAATGCTCCGCAGCTGAGACTGTTGGTTTTCCTCCACAGAGACTGTGTATATTTGATAACTATGGGACGTTAGTGTTTGCCATCTTCATGTCTGTTTGGGGTGAGTGATGTCATACGCTGGTCACATGATCCCATGCACTCATACCAGTGGTGTGTTGCTTAATTTTTTTTTATGCTGACAAAATTTCAGCTCCACATTGCAGCATATGCTGGCCAAGAACAAGCATGCAGCATGACTATACATGTTTGTTAATGCAACATTTAGTTGCATGTCATAAACATGTTTTGAGTTTCATCAAAGCTGTTGTGGTATGAAACATCTTTCATTGTTAGCATTTTTCAGTTAACTTAGTTAAGGCAAACTAACAGGGTTAATAAAATAAAACTTTTTAAAATCAAAAGTTGTATATTTTATTATTTAACGGACCTGAGCTGAACTAACAATGAACTATTGTGTTTTTTAAAATACATTTAACAAAAAAAAGAAAAATATTCTAACAAATTAATTTCTTATTGTTAATGCATTAATGGGACCATCCTGTAATTACTGTAATTTTATTATGCATTATTTATATGCATGGCATAAATCTTGCTTTTTGTATGAAACATGTTTTGTCTTTCACAGTGACTCTGTTTC
Organism: Carassius auratus; assembly: GCF_003368295.1. Classification (NCBI taxonomy): domain Eukaryota; kingdom Metazoa; phylum Chordata; class Actinopteri; order Cypriniformes; family Cyprinidae; genus Carassius; species Carassius auratus. Next base: position 693,868 of record NC_039271.1, on the reverse strand, counting down.
TGGAGTTCTGGAAGCGCTATCAGGCCGAACTGGAGCACGACTGGGACACGGTGGAGTTTCTTCAGCAGGAGGAACAGCCTCGACCTGAATACGAGGCCAAATGCGTCTATGAGAGAGAGAACCCTGTTACAAAGGTATGAGATAAGCTACATGCAGTGGCTCTGTTCAGATGAACTCATTGTTTTTTAGGTTTGTGACATTAACAAAGAGCTGTGTTTGTTTTATACAGGAAACAGAGAAGGTGCCGTACACGGCCTGTGGCAAGTGCATGAGAGTGTCGTGTGGCATCGGCACTGTGTTATTCTGGGTAATATTGTGCTTACTCTTTCATCCATGTAATTAAATATTTAAAAAGGCGTCTAAAAGTCAACATAAAACAATAATACAATACAGGGCAGCTTGATTTCCATAGACAATCACACAATTTATCATCCACGTTTTCATTTTAGAATGAAATTGCCAAAAATTGTATTTAATTTAATTTAATTTTTTATTAAAATTTCATAGGACCCTAAAAATTATCTTTGGTTAAACTTTAAATTAATTTCTATTGAATTGTATTTTTCATGATGTAACGTTTCATGATGTAAACTGATTACATATGCTTTTGGATTAGAGTTAAATTAAACTATTAAAATAAAATCCAGAAAAAATTTAAATGGTAAACACAGAATTTGCTAAAAAAAAAAAAAAAAGACATAAAATAATAATTACAATTTTATAGTGCCCTCAAAATGTATTTTTTTTTTATATAAATCTTTAATAAATTGATGTTAAATTGCTTAATTTTCTTTATTTTAATTGATTAGGCTTTTTGATTACAAAAATGTAATTAAACCATTTAAATGGAACCCAGATAAAAATAAAACACAGAATTTGGTGAAAATAAATAAAACTAAACTTAATAAGATTAATACAGAATTAGAGAAAAACAAATGAATGTGCCCTAAAAAATTATATTGTTAGACTTTTAATAAATTGGTTTCTTGATTTTAATTCATTTCACTTTTTACTTACTCTAATTTAATTTGACCATTAAAATGGACTCCAGAGAAAAAAAAAACAGAACTTGGGGGAAATATAAAACAGATTTTATAGAGCGCTAAATGCATGTTCTGAGATGACTTGTGTTCACATCATTCATGTAAAACAGCTTGCAAATGTAAATTGATGTTGTCATGTTTTGTTGTAGGTTCTGTTGATCATAGCGTCGGTGGTCGGCGTGATCGTGTATCGTCTGGCGATGTTTATCACTTTCTCTTCGAAGCTGCGCACTGAACTGAACAGAAAGGAGCTGGAGCCTTTCAAAGAGTACATCACCCCTCAGATGGCCACGTCCATCACGGCCTCCATCATCAGCTTCATCTTCATCATGATTCTCAACTGCGTCTACGAGAGAGTGGCCATCTGGATCACAGACTTCGGTAAGGGACCCCTTTCTCTCGTGCTGATTTACATTGGTTTACATAAAAATTGAGTTCCTCATTTTTATTAAAGGGTTAGTACACCCAAAAATTAAAATTATCCCAAAAATTACTCACCCTCAAGTCATCCTAAGTGTATATGACTTTCTTTTTTCAGACAAAACTAGTTCGGAGTTATAATAAAAAATTGTCTTTGATCTTTCAAGCTGTTTAATGCCACTCATCGAGCGCCCATCCATAAGAATAAAAAAAGTGCCACACACGGCTCCGGGCGATGAACAAAGGCTTCCTGTAGCAATTTGACATAATTTTGTAAGAAAAATAAACATATTTAAATCCACTTTAATCTACTTTGCACTCACTGTTGTAAACGGAAGCAGTTCCGGGCGGATGACGTATGGAGGTTGGCTTTATTTTAAAATTTTTTTTTTTTTGGTGTTTTGTTTTGTTTTTTTACAATAATTGCATGTCCTATTTTTTTTTTTTTTTTTTTTTTTTTTTTTGCAATTTTCATTTTTTATAATCTATATGATATTATAATTTTTATTATTATTGAATTAGATTTTATTTTAATCTTTTTGGTGTAATTTAAAGTAATTTTGTGAAGATGTTTGTTTATTTACAGTTAGTAATTTTAGTGCTTGAACTTCATTTAGTTGCACCATTTCACTTTTTTTTTTTTTTGAATTTTGTTCATAATTTGTGTTTTATATTTCAGCTTTATTTCAATTAACAAAAACTTTTTTAACAGTTTTTGTTAACGATAATTACACTGATATGCATGTTCAGAATTCTCTAATGTCAGTCTCACGGGATGCAGGTATCAAATAAAATATTTCATAATTTTAAAAATTATTTATTCATTCATTGCAATTTGTAATTTTTGTGATTTAATTATTACCTTGCAAAGTTTAGTTTGAGAAACCCAGACTCACTGTAAACACTTATTCTGTGTGCTGCAGAGCTGCCACGGACTAAAACAGAGTACGAGAACAGCCTGACGCTGAAGATGTTCCTCTTTCAGTTTGTGAACTACTACTCGTCCTGCTTCTACATCGCTTTCTTCAAAGGGAAGGTGGTGGGATATCCGGGACAGCCCGTCTACTGGTTTGGTGCTTTCCGTAATGAGGAGGTGAGACATTTCTGTGAGATCAAACATTAATGCATTAATTGATATGCAGCTGTATTTCTTGAATGAAATGGTCAATATTGTGTTCAGTGTGATCCCGGCGGCTGCCTGACTGAACTGACCACACAGCTGTCAATCATCATGACAGGAAAGGCCATCTGGAACAACATACAGGAAGTCCTTATGCCGTGAGTTTCACACACCAGCCTCAAACTGTTTCAGTGATCACAGAAAATCATTATTCGGCAATAACGTTCACGCTAATTTACAAAGATAGTATTTCTAACTAAGCAGAAATGAGAAGTTCAACCCATCTATAAATATGAAATAGTCCACAAAATAATTAGTGGACGAGACCTAGAGTTATTTTAGTGTAATTATATTTTTTTATTAATATTTTGAATTAGTTTTTATTTTTAAATTTTCTGTTTAATTTTTACTTTTTATCTTATATTAATTTTTTGTTAAATATGACAGATAAAGTAAGTATTTTTAGTGTTTTAAACTTATTTCGGTTTCTGCTTTTATCGAAGCTTTATTTCACTCAACAAAAACATTTAAGTTGTTTTATGATTTAATAATATAACCATTATTTTAGTAAACTATAGTTTTTAGTAACATTTTGAATTTGTGTCCATTTTTATATGTTCTGTTTTTGGTTTAAAGTTTTGTACTTTTGTTGTAGGTTTTTGTCATTTTTAGTAGTTTGCCATCAGCACTGATCAAAGTTATTAAAGTTTACTAAAACTGTTTTGTTACTTGAAATAAAGTAAATGTTAAGTGAAATAATGGAAAACAACACAACAAAATAACTAAAACTTCATCTAACACTAAAATAAAAACAGAAAGTGTAAAAATGAAAACTATTATAAAATATTAGTTAGAGTTTGAAAACCACTCTGATTAATAACGAATGGTGTTTGTAGGTGGGTGAAGAATCTGATATTTCGTCACTGCACCCAGGTGGGTTCAGAAAAAGGGTTTCCTCGCTGGGAACAGGACTATCAGCTCCAGCCAATAGGAAAGCTCGGCCTGTTTTATGAATATCTGGAGATGGGTGAGACTTTATGCACATCCGAACTATGAAACATTGTTGTATATGAACACAGTTGTCTTAAAGGGATAGGTCACCTAAAAATTTAAATTTACTATTAATTTACTTATCCTCAAGGCATCCTAGATGTAATTACTTTTTTTTTATTCAGTAGAACAATAAAGAAGATGTTTAGAGATAACGGTTATCTTTGGTGATTCATACAGTGAAAGTCAATGGCTACCAGCACTTGAAAAAAAACAACAGAAGTAACAGAAAATTAATACCCATGTCTTGATATAATGAGGTCGTATGAAGTAAAAACAATCATTCTTTACAACATTATCACCCCTAATCCAAAGAATCAGACAAACTGGGAATCTGATTCTTTTTTTTAGTGAACTGGTTCTTTCAGACAGTTCGTTTCAATGAATTGGTTCAATTAACCGATTCACCAGTTTGTATACGTAATCAAGCAATGACATAACATATGTGCAATTATATTATTGAACACGCAATAATGATGTGAAACATGGATGTTTTACATGTCTGAAGTCAGAGTCGAGCTGTTTTCCTAGTTCAGTGACTATTAGAGGAACCGAAGCGCTGAATGATTCTTTCATCTCAGGATCAGATACGCCACTATTTTGGCTCATTTAGAGATGCAGTTACTGTCAGGCGTCTGAAAATGAGTTTTGATTGAGTAACTTGTAGATCTGTGCTAACTGAGTTGTGAACAGTTTCATACAGTTCAGTCCGATTTGATGACCTGGTTTATTTAGTTCACTAAGAAGATCCGGTTCAAAAGAATCATTTGTTTGCAAACCGGGCATCACTCCGGACCGTTTGTCTAAGGCTCTGGATTATAGTTAATAATGTTGTAAATAATGTTCAATTTCTTGCACAGATTGATCGTTTCACTTTATAAGACCTCTGTGTATCATCAGGAGCCAAGGGAATTGATTTTGTGTTGTCTGTATGTGCTTTTATCAATCTGAAAGTGACGGTTGCCATTGACTTGCATTGTATGGGTCACGGTTTCAGATAAATATAATAAAGAAAAAAGTCTTGGATGGCCTGAGATTTTCATTTTCTTCTTTTGATGTGTTTGCAGTGATCCAGTTTGGATTCGTGACTCTGTTCGTGGCGTCCTTCCCGTTGGCTCCTCTCCTGGCGCTGTTCAACAATCTGTGTGAAATTCGTGTGGACGCCTGGAAGTTCACGACTCAGTCTCGCCGGGTCGTTCCAGAAAAGGCCCAGGACATCGGCGCCTGGCAGCCCATCCTCCAGGGGGTGTCGATTCTAGCCGTGGTCACAAATGTGGGTTGAGAGGAAGTCGTTGTTTTTGTATCTTGTGCGATTGAGGTCATGTTCACTCTCTGTGGGTGTTTTCCTCTCCAGGCTGCCATCATTGCCTTCACTTCTGACATGATCCCTCGACTGGTTTATTACTGGGCGTTTTCTGCCAGCCCTTATTCAGATGGATCTGAACACACTATGGTGGGCTACATCAACAACTCCCTGTCTATCTTCAACATTTCAGACTTCAGTGAGACGAAGAGGCCGAATGAGGACATCACACCGTACTGGTTTAACAACATCACCACATGCCGGTGAGCTCGTCAAACATCACCAGTTAAAACTGCACTTTTACAAGCATTCTTCTGCATGTTTATTTGGGATTGTCTGTTTAATACACAGCATGCATATGTATTTTGAAAAGTAAAAAGAAAGTACTGGTAAGTTATAAGGTGACCTGTAACATGTTATTGATAGAAAGCTAGCCAAACACACAAGTCTTCCATAGGTTTGCATAGTAAACATCAAAAGCTTGTCTGATAATAATGGCAGGTGGCAAGAGATGGTAAAAAGGGATTGTTCTGTGGTCTTTAAGGCGGAGTTTAATGAAAGGTTATTTATAACCAAAACGAGTTTTACAACCTGATTTCAGAAGAAAAGAAAAAAAACAACAAAGAACTTTTCAGTTCTGTGGAAAAGTATCTGCTTGTGCTTCAAAGAAACAAAATAATAACAAAAATCCATGCAGTTTTTAGTGAATGAGACCCTGTGTTGTTTGTGTAATTATCGTTTTTATTCATATTTTGAATTACTTTTTATTTTTATATTTTTGTCATTTATTATTTGTTTAAATATGTCTATATATTTTTTATTAACGTTTATTTTAGTTTTAGTTATTTTAGCACATCAAGTTATTTTATTTTTAAACTATAAATTGTCTATTAATGACTCTTCTTATGTTCTCAGGTATCGTGATTTCAGGTATCCTCCGGGTCATCCTAAACAATATGACTTCAGCATTTATTATTGGCATGTTATTGCTGCCAAACTGGCTTTTATGATTGTGGTTGAGGCAAGTGACTAGATATGAGACAACTAATGATAACTTTATAAAACATGTTTGTTCTGTTGTTGTTAATATGCTGTTTTCTTCTCCTCGCAGCACATTGTTTATTTCACCAAGTTCATACTGGCCTACGTGATCCCAGACGTGCCTGAAGCTCTGAAGGAGCAGATCAAACGAGAGCGTTACCTGACGCAGGTCATCCTGCACGAAACCAACATCAAACAATTCAAGGAGCTCATGAAGCCCGTGGCTGACAATCTACAGAACGAGATTGAGGACCCAGAGTTAGAACTGAAACTGTGAAGCCTTAAAAGGCCAGCTCATGTCAAACCTGAAACTGTTACCGTCTTTCACCTTAATCCATGAACCACACCCCATCCCAGTCTCCAATTCAGGCTTAAACCTCAAACAAACACAACCAGGAATGTTTGCATAGTCATTTTAAATTTAGCTGACATAATATATAAAGTTATCACTGTACTGGTATCTGTATCTAAATGAAGTGCTTTAATTATGACAGATAAAACAGGTGAAGGATCTTCAACCACTAAGTTTAATATTTTCAGAAATTGCTCGTTATGGATGAGAAACATCATTTTAATTTTCAGTTTGTTGCGAATAGCCACTTAAGTGTATTGTTACATATAATATTGGCACGTTATATATTATAAAAACCAGATATGTGATCTTTAACCACTTTATATTGAACTAATAAAACAAAGAAAATATATATATTTTTATTTGAAGTATTATGCTGACACATCAAGTTCAATATGGAGACTTCATAAAGTAAAATAAACTGAGAATTTAATGCCTTTTACAATACACCTATACTAACAAAAAAAATTAATATCATGTTTTTTGGACATTTACCATGGTATCTGGAGTGCCTTATGAATATGGTGTTTATAATTAAGGTGTGTTGTAATGAGGTATTTGGTTTGATTGCATTATTTTACCATTGTACTTTCACACATGATTTTGTGAGCATAATATGCCATTAATTAAGCATTTTAATATTATTTTAGCCCAGCTAACATTTCAATCGTGCTCTGTATGTTTGTGAATATTACCATATTTAGTTTGTTACCAATTTGTAAAATATGATGTTTACATGAATATATACATGTTTGCATACATTGACCACATTTTTATATAAATAGAAAATAAATGATTGATGTACAATGTTGACTGTTTACATAATTTTATGCTTTAATATTACAACTTTACACATTAACACAGTAAACACAAAATACACAGTAAACCCTGTTATTATACAGTAAGATATTACGTGTGTGTGATACATTTTATTTTTGCATTTTTTGTTACAGTTATAATTTAAATACTAATATTGACATTTTTATTTTATTATTTTATTCATTTTTTCCCCCTTTTTATTTATTTTAGTTCATCAGGTTAAACTAAAAAAAAAAAAAAAAGAAAATGGCAATTTTTTTATACATTTTTATTATTACTATTATTTTTATTAAACATTTTCTTAGGGAATACAAAAGTGAAAAAACATATGCCAATGAAAAGAAAAAAAGTGAAAGTGAGAATAAAGGGGGGGGACTTTCATAATCTTATATAATAATAATTTAATGATAATTAGCTTGCTAAGAAAGAAAAAAAATTTCATATTGATTATCAGAAGTTAAACATCCAAATAAAAACATAATTTAAGTAAAGATCAAAGTCATTATGTATGAAGTTTACAATGAACTGGCAAATCTCACCAAAGTTTATTTTATCCTTATTAGAAAAACAATCCCTATGGCGGTGGTTCGCTGCCCTCCAGTGGCGAATTGCGGTATTGCGGGCATTTGTACATTTATTTTTCACTATTTAAAAATGAAGAGTTCAGCTGCAAAAGCCTCTAAGTGCCATCTGAAATTTTCATCTAAAAGTAGGATTTTTATCAGGCTCCTATATTTATGTTCAGTTATTTCACTTTAATAGCCCGGAAAAGGACCTGCACATTGCAATTAAATTAAAATGACTGAACCTAAGCATAGGAGCTTGATAAAAATCTTAATTTTAGATGAAAATTTCAAATGGCACTTAGAGGCTTTTGAATCTGAACTATTGAAATATTCCCTTTCAGTGTCAGATAGTGAAAACTAATTGGCTTTATGGTTTTATTATTTTATCCTAATTCATACATTTTATTTTATCCATTATTTTATTTTTTCCTAATAAAGCAATCCCTATGGCAGTGGTTTGTTGCCCTCCAGTGGCGTATTGCGGTATTGCGGGCATTTGTACATTTATTTTTCACCATTTAAAAATATTCCTTTTCAGTGTCAGATAGTGAAAACTAATTGGCTTTATGGTTTTATTATTTTATCCTAATTCATACATTTTATTTTATCCATTATTTTTTTTTTTCCTAATAAAGCAATCCCTATGGCAGTGGTTCGTTGCCCTCCAATAGCGTATTGCGGTACTGCTGGAATTTCTGTGTCTATTTTCCACAATTTACAAATATTATCTTTCAGTGTCAGATAGTGAAAACTAATTGGCTTAATGATTTTATTATTTTATCCTAATTCATAAATTTTATTTTATCCATTATTTTATTTTATCCTAATAAATAAAGCCTTCCCTCTGGCAGTGGTTCGCTGCCCTCCAGTGGCGTATTGCGGTACTGCTGGAATTTCTATGTCTATTTTCCACCATTTACAAATATTATCTTTCATAAATGTTAGTGAAAACTATTTGGCTTAATGATTTTATTATTTTATCCTAATTCATACATTTTATTTTACTCATTATTTTATTTTATCCTTATTAGAAAAACAATCCCTATGGCGGTGGTTCGCTACCCTCCAGTGGCGAATCGCGGTATTGCGGGCATTTGTAAGTTTATTTTTTACCATTTAAAAATATTCCCTTTCAGTGTCAGATAGTGAAAAACTAATTGGCTTAATGGTTTTATTATTTTATCCTAATTCATACATTCTATTTTACTCATTATTTTATTTTATCCTAATGAGAAAAACAATCCCTATGGCGGTGGTTCGCTGCCCTCTAGTGGCAAATTGCAGTATTGTGGACATTTGTAAGTTTATTTTTCACCATTTAAAAATATTATCTTTCAATGTCAGATAGTGAAAACTAATTGGCTTAATGATTTTATTATTTTATCCTAATTCATAAATTTTATTTTATCCATTATTTTATTTTATCCTAATAAATAAAGCCTTCCCTCTGGCAGTGGTTCGCTGCCCTCCAGTGGCGTATTGCGGTACTGCTGGAATTTCTATGTCTATTTTCCACCATTTACGAATATTATCTTTTATAAATGTTAGTGAAAACTATTTGGCTTAATGATTTTATTATTTTATCCTAATTCATACATTTTATTTTACTCATTATTTTATTTTATCCTTATTAGAAAAACAATCCCTATGGCGGTGGTTCGCTGCCCTCCAGTGGCGAATTGCGGTATTGCGGGCATTTGTACATTTATTTTTCACCATTTAAAAATATTCCCTTTCAGTGTCAGATAGTGAAAACTAATTGGCTTTATGGTTTTATTATTTTATCCTTATTCATAAATTTTATTTTATCCATTATTTTATTTTTTCCTAATAAAGCAATCCCTATGGCAGTGGTTCGTTGCCCTCCAGTGGCGTATTGCTGGAATTTCTATGTTTATTTTCCACAATTTACAAATATTATCTTTCAGTGTCAGATAGTGAAAACTAATTGGTTTAATGATTTTATTATTTTCCCCTTATTTATAAATTTTATTTTATCCATTATTTTATTTTATCCTAATAAATAAAGCAATCCCTCTGGCAGTGGTTCGCTGCCCTCCCGTGGCGTATTGCGGTACTGCTGGAATTTCTGTGTCTATTTTCCACCATTTAAAAATATTATCTTTCATAAATGTTAGTGAAAACTATTTGGCTTAATGATTTTACTATTTTATCCTAATTCATACATTTTATTTTATTCATAATTTTATTTTATCCTAATGAGAAAAACAATCCCTATGGCGGTGGTATTATTTGGATATCATTGTTAAATAGTTTTCTCACAAAACATTTAAATAAAATAAATATGCTACAGTTGTTTTACATGTGTTTCTCTGTCTCTACTAGGCTACGGAGAGTGAACACAATTTAAATATGATTAATTATATTTATTTTGCCAGTCTTTTGTTTTTTGTCGATCAAATAAAGTAATTTTGTAAAATATGAATCATTAGGACCTGAACGGCCACATATTGTTTCCTACCCGGAGGGATATTTGTGTAGCGCACTGTCTGTAAAGTTTCCGCTAGAGGGCGCTCTAAGTTCAAGAATTCCTCGTTTAACTTCATTCAATAAATAGGGCATATTTTGTGTCGAATTGCAAGACAGCTCGGATTACAGCCACAAAACTAAACACACAAGAAATATTTAAAAACATATGGATTAATGGAATGATATAGACCGCGAATGATGCAAATAGTGTCTTAATTGAGCCTAACTTCCGTTCCTGTCTGTCGTTTCTTTTCCGGTGGACAGCATGGCGTCGGGTCACATCAGCAGACTGGCTAACCTGTTTAACCGAGCGAACACCAGCAGAAATATTAGACAGCTCCAAGGTGAGCTCTCATAATGAAAAACATTCACATTTTTGTTGATATATAATCTGACATTATTCGCGATTATACTCCTGCAAACCCTTTATTGTATAACCTTAAGTCTTTCTGACCTCACTAACGAGGGATGTTTTTTAATTATTATTATTTTAGCAGGAACTTTACTGTCATCTCACAACAAATCTACAGTCAGAGGTTTATCCACTAATGACAACAGGTGAGTGATGCCAGTGCATTAATGCACACTTAATTGTTCAGTTGTAATATATTATGATGCATCAGCAGTTAATGTATGTTCCGCTTCATGCATACCTAATAAAGTGTTAATATGTTGCATGCTTGCCTAATAAAGTGTTATTATGTTGCATGCATAACTAAAATAGTGTTATTATGTTGCATGCATACCTAAAATGTGTTGTTTCTGTTCCAGTAATGTGGAAATCGCTGTGACATCTGATGGAAACACAATAGTGTGTTACCATCCCACAGTCGACATTCCCTATGAGCTCACACAGGTGTGTATGATGGTGTCTCAATATATATCCTTTCGATTTGTGGAGATTTTGCCCATAAGTGTGTTTTGTTTGTTTTAGCCGATCGTCAGGCCGGACGCCGTCAGTGATCATGCAGAGACGCACGAGCAGGTGCTCAAAGCCAGACTCGGTAAAGAGGTTTTAAATAACAAACAGGCCCCGACCATAGAAGAGCTCAGTAAGATGTTTTACACCACCAAACACCGCTGGTACCCCGTCGGACAGTGAGTTTGCATTGTGTACTCTACACAAACAGCATGTTCTGCCATGTTTCAGGTCAATGAACTGGTTTGTGTTTCTGTTTTAGGTATCACTCCAGACGCAGAAACCCAAATCCTCCCAAAGACCGATAGTCTGGGTTTTTTTCTGTCCTCTCTAATATTCTTTGTACATGAACCGCTGCACATTAAATAAACCCTTCCTTCAGCTATTGGTTTGATGTGTTGTGTGTGTTATAATTTATTAATGGTCGATCATATTAGAATGAACTAAAGCCATAAAATATTTGAATTTGACTGAAAATCTTTATTTTTTTATTTCAGCTAGATGCCAAAGCAACTTTTAGTATTTTCATTAAGTTTAACTTGATGCATTAAATGGACTAAAAATGAAATGAGTTAATCGAAACAATGTAGCCATGTAAAAGGACAACAACACAACAAAATTAAAATAAAAACTAATTCAAAATATTTTGTATGTTAACATTCACAATATAAATTGAAATACTGACTTTTTAATGTAATGTTTTAAATCCTTGAATGCTGAAACTCAAAATAAGTTACTGGCAATTTGTTGTTATATCAAATATTGATCAACATTTATATACATATTAATTGCTTTGATTTTCTCAGCGTAGAATAAAACCTTCAACATTTTCTTTAAAATCAGAATAAATTTGGTTAAAAATATATTTTACTTTATAAATAATTAACTTCGGTAAGACCAGCTTATTTATATAGCACATTTCAGGCAAAGAATAGTTATTAACAGTGCTATACCTAGGGATTTTAAAATAATCATAACATGGATAAGAAATAATAATACGTTTTATTTATATAGTGCCTTTCCAAGGATACTTTACAATGTACATTCCACAAGAAAATAAAAACAATGAAAGGGTAGACAATGATGGCAAAAAATAGAAATAAATAAAAAGGGATATAAAGCCTTTAAAGTAATAATGGATTTAAATGTATTAAACAAGAAGGAAAGGATTTAATAAATATAACAGATGCATAATGAACAATTAAAATAAATATTAGTAATTTATTTCAAATGCATTAAAACAAATAAGAATTTATGTATAAGATTGTACAATGTTTTAAGGGCGGGGGATTCGCAATGTACACAAAATAACAAATCGTAGACAAGTAGTGGAAAAACTACATTTCCCAGAAGACCTATTGGTGCGGATGATGACGTTTTTTACAGGAAGACTTGCGCGCATGCGCTGTCGAGCTCAACGCGAGGAGTAGGGACCGGGCCACGGCGCAAACCGCATCAATAAAACAAGATGGCTGGATTGCCTCGCAGGATTATTAAGGTATAACTCCATAATGTTTCTCTTGTGCGTTTCATTGCGGTATTTGAAGACGCTGCTAAAGTGATGCGTTAAAAATGAAAGAAAACGGCATGTGCTCGCGCTGCAGCAGGGAGGCTCCCGCGCGCTCACTTTTTCAAACACGCACAGCGCACCAAATACATGGCAACAGCTTTCATGGAAAGATCAACTGCATCAGCTCATTCTGGTTTATTACAGAGCCAGTAATGTAAGTGTCAGCTGAGAGATTCTGGGTGCGTGACACATGAACGTGTTTACAGATGCGGATCTCGTGCACTGCGCTGGAAAGCACTAGAAATATGTCCTTGTGAAAGCAGTTCCGTGCAATAAGAGATTGCATGCTAACAGGAAATGCATTGAATTTTTTTATAAATACTGTGTGTCGCAAGTATGTGGTTAGCGAATTTTAAGTACACAGAGACGCTTCACTGTTTGTGTTATGTGTACATGAGTCTAATTTCGCAATACCATAAATCTGTTTGTCAGCAAGTCAGATCCACAGTGCATCTTTTTCTGCCTAAGAACCGCCCATTTAGATCTTCTGATTGACAGCTAAACAGACCAATCACAGTTCACTTCCAGAGTCACGTGCCAATTCGGCGTTGGTTTATATTTAATGGATTTATAACACAATAATAGATTGGTATTAAATCAAATAATTGCTCAGATTACGTCACAGGAGTCATGAACTGTGAAAGGTGAGCATAAAAACATCTCTATAAAAAGTACTGATTATTTCTTACACATTTCTGTTTGTGGATATTTATGATGCTTGCTACTAAATGCCTCTGTATCTTTTTTTTTAAAGCATTTTAGAAACAAACTTTATCAAACGTATTCAATGCAGCTATCAGTGCTTTCTAAATGCATTTTATTTCCATGCAACTGTAAACCAAATAAAGTTCATCAGTATCATTGCATTTACATTGAAGGGACTTGCATTGAATTCAGGGTTTGAACGTGATCATGTGATCAGGTCATGCATTCGTATTTCAAACCCATGACTTTGACATTGTGATTTAAATGTGTCTATGTTTCAATAGGAGACGCAGCGCTTGTTGGCCGAGCCTGTGACTGGAATCAGAGCAGAACCTGATGAGGGAAATGCTCGATATTTCCATGTGGTGATCGCTGGGCCGCAGGATTCACCTTTCGAAGGCGGGACGTTCAAACTGGAGCTGTTCCTCCCAGAGGAGTATCCCATGGCTGCTCCCAAAGTCCGATTCATGACCAAAATCTACCATCCTAATGTAGACAAACTGGGCAGGATCTGTCTGGACATCCTGAAAGGTGATCATAGTGTTTGTAAAGCCTGGCACATGAAATAATAGTCAGACATTTTTTTTTATTATTTATATATTTTTTTGGAGTAGAACAGTTTTTCAACCTTTAGACAAAATCCATATAAATTAAATAAGCATATGTTTCATGTGTTGTATCGTATTTGATCAACCAGGGTTTTATGGTTCATTTAGTCTGAAATAATGAGAATATGGAGGTTAAAACAGCTACATTTAATCCAGAGGCTCAAACTGAGCAAAAATCTTTTTTTGCAGATGCTGGTATTTATATGATGCTTGTGATGTAAACCAGTGAGATCTTTATAACAGTTATAACGTATACAATATGCAATAGTAATATGAGATTTAAATTATCCAATTATATAATCCAGTGATGATTGAGAGATGAACCAATAAATGCTCCTCAGAAAATGTGAGATGTTTTGGAGGCTTGTGAGGATCAAAAGATCCTGAAGATCAGATCTGAAAAATGGCCATTTGTACAATTATACTAGCAGACCTTTTACTTGCCAAAAAAACTCAACTATCATTCAGAGGACAGAATGCATGGAGTAAATTGTGTGCATCAAAGTTTTGTTCGTTTAGAGAGGTCTTTATGTATCAAATATGAAGCGCTAGGCTTTGTAAGGTTAATGGTCACAGGTCTGTCTCTTCTCTCTTGTAGATAAATGGTCTCCAGCTCTTCAGATCCGAACAGTGCTGCTCTCTATCCAGGCTTTACTAAGCGCTCCGAACCCTGATGATCCGCTGGCTAATGATGTCGCTGAACAGTGGAAGAGCAACGAGGCTCAAGCCATTGAAACAGGTGAGACCTTCTCATCAGCACGAATTGCTATAGAATTATATGTATGTGCATGTGTAAATGTATATAAACAGTGAAACCTTGTGAAAGAATTCATACCCCTTCCTTTTTTTCACGTTTTGTTATGTTGCAGCCTTATGTTAAACTGCTCTAAATTACTTTTTTCCACATCATTCTACACCCCATAAACCATAATGGTAAAGCAAAAAACAGGTTTTTAACATCTATCCAAATGTAAAAAAAAAACAACAACAAAAAACACTTGTTTGATTCCGTTGCAATTCCATCTCAGAGAGTTAAACATTAATATTGCTTATAGATGCTACTACACTTCGAGTGAAGTTAACCTGTGGCAAATTCAGTTGAATGGGTATGATTTGGAAAGACGCATATCTTTATAATACAGTTAATGATGCATATCAGAGCAAAAACCTCAAAATAACTGTCTGAAGAGCTCAGAGGCAGGTTTGTGTCAAGCCACACATCTGGAGAAGAGCTCAAACATCAAACACAAAGACTTGAGGCTGTAAAAGTGCTTCAGTAAAATATATAGCTAAGGCTATGAATAATTATTCAATGTACTTATTTCACTTTTTTATTTTTAATACATTTACGAAGTTGTAACCGTTCTGTTTTTGCTTAGTCAATCTGGTGTATGGAGTTTGGAGTTTCTGTTGTGAGAAAGTTAAAAACAAAGCAGTTTATGATATCCGGTTCGCGAACGAATCATTCGATTTTACCGGATCTTCTTGAACCAGTTCACCAAATCGAACTGAATCGTGTTAAACGGTTCGCGTCTCCAATACACATTAATCCACAAATGACTTAAGCTGTTAACTTTTTTAATGTGTCTGACACTCTCTCTGAGTTAAAACAAACCAATATCCCGGAGTAATTCATTTACTCAGACAGTACACTGACTGAACTGCTGTGAAGAGAGAACTGAAGATGAGAACGTCACATGGTCCTTCAGAAATCATTCTAATATGCTGATTTATTATTAGAATTATCAATGTTGGCAACAATTTTTTCCCCCAAAAAATGTCCAATCCACTATACTTTTTCAGGATTCTTTGATGAATAAAAAGTTATAAGAATAGCATTTATTCAAAATATAAATCTTTTCTAACAACATCAATCTTTTCTATAACTTCTTAACAATTTAACACATCCTTGCTTAATATATTTTTTTATTTCTTTAAAAAATGAAGAAAAAAAATGTACTGAGCCCAAACTTTTAAATAGTAGTGTATATTGTTAGAAAAGATTTCAATTTGAAATAAATGCTCTTCTTTTTAATTGATTATTCATCAAAGAATCCTGAAAAAAGAATAACCGGTTCCAAAAAAAAACATTAAGCATTCCAACAGTTTCAAACATTGATAGTAAATCAGTATATAAGAATAATTTCTGAAGATCATGTGACACTGAAGACTGGAGGAATGATGCTGGAAATACAGATGCACAATTGTGATATGAACTCTAAATTGAGAAAGAAAAAGTTGAAATTTTCCTTGGCAAAAATCGAAAGAATTAAACCTTTTTTGTGTGTGTGTGTCATTTTTGTAACTTAAATCTTGTGCGATTCTGACTTTGAATTTACATCTTTATCAAAATTAATAATTTTTTTTCTGCCATAGAATAAAAAAGGGAATTGCAACTTTTAATCTTGCAATTACTTTTTCTCAGAATTATCTTGCAATTCTGAGTTTATACATGCAATTTTAACTTTTTTTTTTTTTTCTCAAAATTTAGAGAGACTCTAAATGGTAAAGGTGACACATGTGTCCGTTTTTGATCCTCAAACTTTATTATGACATGTTTTAGTATGATTTGATATATGATATATGGTTCTTTGTGTTTTTTCTCTCTCTCTCAGCCCGGACATGGACCAGGCTTTATGCCGGCAACAACATTGATGTTTAGAAGAAAGAAGCGGTGGCATCAAGTGAGAGAAGTGGAACAATCTCCTTCTGTCTTCTTTTGCATTTAAAGGACACTTTCTCAGACAAATTAAAATAAGCGAAAAACATACAAAACCAAACAAAAAAACATACGATTCAAAAGCAACTACTGCAGCCCCTTTGGGTGAGTGTCGGTGTGTTCCTGGTCAGAACTAATGCTTGCTCCACTATATGATCTCTCTGCTTCTGGGTTCGGCCAGGAAGTGATGTGTGGTGATGGCCTGGGGTTTCCCAGCATCCCTTGTGTGGTCACTACACTGGACCCTGTCAGAATGTGTAGAACAGTCTCTATTACAGTTATTAGCGCAGTGGATTTCACTGGAAACTGATTGTAGGCTCCAGGCCCTGCATCCAGGTGGATGGTTCAGTGATGTTTATTTTTATGTTTCGCGGTGTAGAGGGAGGGCCTGGTAAATGTGGGATGCATACATGCTGCTTCTAGGTCAGGGACAAAATTTTGTGAATTTTTTTTTTCTTTTTTAACTTTTTCTTTTCTCTGAGACTCTTCAGTTCATTAAACACCTGTTGTGAACCCCATCTTTATCATTGCCAGAACCTGCTCTGATGATGTTGTATTCCAAGCGAAACTTGTGTGAGTGTGCGTGCAAAGGTTTGTGTTTCGGCTGAAGTGGAATCTGTATGACTTGTCTGGGAAAATTAAATCTGTAAATGTTCAGTTTTAGTAAAAATATTTTTTGTTATGTTATTTGGTTTGTTCTCTTCATTTCTGTTTTTTTGTTTTGTTTTGTTTTATCTTTACAGGTCTGAATCTGATTATGGAAGCTTGTTACTGCCACAGAATTAAAAAAGATAATGGTTTATAGATTTTCTTATCATTCTAAAAATGTTTTTTCTCAAATTTCTGAGAATTCAGAATTTTGATACTTTTTTCTTTTTTTTGAGCTTGCGTTTTGGAATTTAGCTTTTTTTTGTGGAATTCGAAGTTTGCATTTAGTAAAAAAGTGACACAATAATGACTTTTTTCATTATTTGGACTTCTCAGAATTGTGAGATTTAGACCCAGAACTGAAAGGGGAAAAAGTCAGAATTAACCCTTTTTTTACCCTGTGGTGGAAACAAACTTCCATAGATCGTAGCCTGAAACCTATCAGCAGATGCTAGAAAATACAGTTTGTCAAATAATTTCACAGTATATATGACATGCGTACAAAAACTGCAGGTGTTTAATCTTAACGACTATATGAATTATGCTTAAACAGGACTGTGTTTCCTTGCTAGTGTGTTAATGTGAAAGTTTGCTTCTGCAAATAAAATAGAAAAGCCCCTTTGAACCATGTGTCCATATAAAAGAATTTGTTGATTAAATTACACTTGTTACAGTATTATGAATTATGTGGCAGAGGCACCAGTGTTTAGATGCTCTAACACATGGACAATTGTAGTTTTTTTTTTTTTTTGACAATTCAGAGCAAACGTGGTTTGCAACTAAAAATGAACATTAGGTATATCTGCTTAGCTGCTGAATTTTGTGAAAATATAGGCTAAATGCAGATTACATTATCCCATTTGAAATAAATTGTTTTAAGGTTTAGATTTAAAGTTCTTCAGTACAGTATAAAGGCAGTTCTGTCTCTGGACCCTATCTATGACTCGTTTTTTTCTACCAAACAGCACATTATATAACCATCTGAGCAGCAGCTGAAGTGATTTCTGGCTTCCACATTTCTCCATCCTGATTGTTTGTGTGTGTCTGAAGGCTGTTTATAGGATTGGGACATCGAGCGCAATCCAAACAGTCTCTTGTTTCTGTTTTCATATATATATATTCATATATAATTAGCCATTTGTTATGTCTGCAGTGTCTGAATGGCTACCATTACGGCATTTCTATAGACCTCGAGAGCATAGCTTGTAATAATGTCAGAGTGTTTGTATATGGTCACAAATAGAACTGATTACTATTTACTATTTAGCACTGACTGATGAGTATTTCTGTCCAGTAAACGTACATATTCATTATGAAGTTTCTGCAAAACATCTCTCATGTTCAGTGAGTGTGTGGCAGCTGTTGCTCTGATCAGATCCATGTAATCTCATTAAGGCCATGAACAGATTCATGCTTCTCTGTTCGGTCTCAAAATCTGTTGAGCCGATGGCAACAATTTATTTCCATTGTGCTGTTGTCTGATTAATGTGCTTAATGAGTTTGGCCCATGTTGAGTTGAGGTTGTAAGCTAAGGCAACAGATTTTAGAGCATCACTATCCAGATGTTTGTAATTGACTCATTTAAGACACGACGACTGCAGGCATGTGCAGCCTGTCTTAGATTTCTGTCTTAGCTTAGTTACTAAATCCGCCCAAGAACAATTATTCTCTATAATTTTATTGGTGATTATATTTTTGGGCAAGTTGTTACAGGTCTATACCCCAGTAACTCTTCGGTTCTAAGTCAAATGTTCAATTGCACTAATGATTTTAAAACTAAACCTACCTTGAAAAATAGTGTTTATCATTAAAAGTGCTTCTAGTTTCACTCAAATGACTCATGACCGTTCTCAGTGCTCTCTCAAACTGTTTCTTCATCTTGTTTGCACAGTGATACCAGAAAGAAATGTTGTCAAAATCTATTCTTGTTAAAGTTAATCAATGTCATCGCTCATAATTCGATCAGATCTGTATGCCAAATTCCAGCAGTCCAGTTCATCATTAACAGTACTACATTAAAGAAAAATTTACAAATGGGATTACCATGGTCATTTATTTATTTACATTAAATGCATTAATGCACTGCTGTATATGCAGCTAGATGGAATGATTTAGAAATTAATATTCAAAGATATCTACCTGCAGTATTTGTGACAGAAGGCCACGCAGTTATGCGGCAACGGACGAGCGCGAGCGCAGTTCACGGATCCGCCTGACGGAAGCACGGCCGATGTCTCGCTCATGTATATTAATCAGTTTGAGGTGACGTCGAAGCATTACCTTCCAATGGTTAACGCGGCTGAATAATATATGCTGACGTTGCCTGGTAACCTTCCAATGATGGCGGTTTAACTCATTAATATTAAGTACCAAGCCGTAAACGTACTGGAATTGGTAATTTCGCACCCGGCACACCACACACGTATATACTGGAGTGAAACGAGATATTCAGACCTAGGAATGGACAGCCGAATGCTGATTTGTCGCTAAAGAATCGAATTTAGTCGGACTGAACGCGGAGGAATGGTTTAAATTTGATTGAAAACCAACGCAAACCCCTAGGCTCGGTACTCGTCCGCCTCTCGCCGTCGGTGGTGACTCACGGAGATCGGGCCGTTGACGGAGCATCGCTGACCGGGTGGATAAATAACTGAAATCGGGATTACAGCATGAAGTTCAAACCGAACCAGACGCGGACGTACGACAGGGAAGGATTCAAGAGACGAGCGGCGTGTCTCTGCTTCAGAAACGAACGGGAGGATGAGGTACGGAGATATCATCTAAACCGGGCATGATGCTCGGATGATGAATCAGTGTATCAACACGGTCTCACACTTTCACCTGAAGCCCAGTCAGAATATAAACGAACATAAAGATATTTGTAAAGTGTGTAGCCTGTGTAGCCTATATAGCATAACTTACTCGCATACATAGAGCTATCAATCAGGTTCTAATATGCTGTAATGTGATTTTTCATCTTGTTCATCAGAGCTGTGTTTAGTCATGGATGGACACGTAACGTTAGATCCATAAAGTGATATGACTTGGAAAATTGCAGACACAGTGCATACACAAACAAATAATGCACTATACAGACACACCAGATTGTTTACATCTGGAGTGCTGGAGGTAATCTGAGATCAGTTGTTCTTGGGTCAGTGAGATCAGTTCTTAGAAAGTGAAGTTTTTGCAGCATGCACTGTACAGTGTAATCTACAGCACATCTGTTCAGCTAATTCTCATCCAGAGATGTAATCTCTGTCACACAGCACCTCACTGGCAGATATCCCATTGAGCTTCATTAGTCAAGTATAATAACCCATTAGAAAACCGGATTCCTTTACCTTTCCTGTACCTCTATCTGTCTATTTTTGTCATTACACGCACATGTTCGTCCCGTCACCTATGACTTAAAGGCACTTTAGACTGTCGGTCACTGGGCCTAAGTAGCCCAGTTATGCAATAAAAGCACGTCAGACTGCAGCTTTCTGAAACTTCCCCAGTTTATATGCATGTATACCAGGTTCATCCGCTTCTGACAAAGGACTCGCATGGAAAGACATAGATCGAATGGCATATACCACCCAGTGACACCTTTTGAAAAATCACATTTAAAAAAGCATTGTTGTCGTATCCTACTCATTTAGGATTTTCTTGTTCTGAAGGTTATTTGCTAAGTATCTCTTATCAGTCGCAAATTGAGTTTTCGTGTTTAAAGTAATATGAATAGAAACAATAAAGAGTTTAATCGTCTTTTGGATGGATAGCCAGTAAAGTCTTGAGCGCATCTTGTAAATAATTAATAACATTATCAACTTGGAGGTATGTTAGTGTTAATTTGACTCTCCTTCAGACCGCTAGAGATGTAGATGAGTTTGTTCACAGGAACAGAATTAGAGAAATGTAGCATTACATCGCTTGCTCATCCAAATGGATCCTCTGCGAATGGGTGCCATCAGAACGAGACTCTAAACGGCTGATTAAACAAAATCACTTTAATCTACACCACTCCAGTCCATCAGTTAACATCTGGAGAAGACAAAAGCTGGAAGTGTTTGCAGTTTTTTAAAGTCATCTTGTCTGAATCAGGACAGAAATGTTCACAGATTAAACATTGTTTACCTGCCAAAACAGATCTGAATAAATATGTAGGTGGATTTGATGTGAGACACAACAGGAAATGGACTTTTCACTGGAGGAAGCATTATTATGGACTAGTATTTTAGCCAGAAGTGATGGTTTGACATTAAAAATGCATTTGTAATTTAAAACACACAGCTTTTGGCTTCTCAAGACATTAACTGATGGACTGGAGTACTGTGTGGATTACTTGTGGATTATTGTGATGTTTTTATCAGATGTTTGAACTCTCATTTTGACGGCACCCATTCACTGCAGAGCATCCATTTGGATGAGCAAGTGATGGAATGCTACATTTCTCCAATTCTGACAAGGAAACAATCTCATCTACATATTGGATGGCCTGAGGGTGAGCACATTTCCTGCAAACTCAAATTTTTGGTCGAACTATTCCTTTAAGTGTCCATTGTCAGAGGTTTCTGCTTTCTTGGTAATCATTCATTCTGTTGCTTTCTTGTTTCCAAGTAACCAAAGAGAGGAATCAGAGTTATTTGAGTTGTCGAGAGCGATTGCTAGTATAAATCTGGGATTGCTTCATATCCAGTCTGTTGTCTCAAACATCACAGTGGCGTGTTCGCTCATGCCCGCTGATCTCAGAGCAGCTCCACAAACAGTCCTGGCACTGCATGAAGGGGAACTGGTTTGAAAGGGCTGTTCTTTGTGTCGGAGGGTAAATAGGGGGCAGAGGATCAGTGAGCGCATGAGTCAAAATCCCTGCCATTCAGCGCACTTTATAGTCTCTCTCCACAGCGGTGATCAGCAACAGCGAGAGCATGTTAGGACATTTAAATATCATCCTTGCGGTTTATCTCATACAAAAATGTACAGTTGTTTAAAAATGCATGACCATAAGATGCTACAGGTGTCAAAACTTTATACAATACTAATTAATGCTGCACAATAATGGTTAAATTAAAGATTATTAATCATGACACTTTTCTTTTGAGAAATTCCTTTTTCAATGCACTTTCATGTAAGCATAAATTAAGAAAACATTAACTCATGGACAAGCTTGTCTTTCTGCATTATAAACACTGGTGAGACCTTGAAGGGACAGTTCACCCAAAAATACAAATTCTGTCATTTACTCACCCTCAAATTTTCCCAAACCTGTATGAATTTCTTTCCCATGTTATACACAAAAGAAGATATTTTGAAGGATGTTTGTCACCAAACTGTTGCTGCGGAATACTGTGGAAGTCAATGGCTACCGTCAACTGTTTGGTTACAAACATCCTTCAAGATATTGTATTCAACAGAAGAAACTGATAGGTTTTGAACAACATAGCTGAGATTTATTTTTGGATGTTGCAAATAATTAAGCTTAAATAATCAAGTGAATATAATTAAATAACAAAAATGAAATAATCGCTATTAAAATAGAGATAGTTTCAAAGCAGCTTCACAGTAATCAACAGGAAAATAACAGAATCAATGATGCATGCCTTTTTAAACATGAGACTATTTCTGGGAAATCAGGACAAACGTCACTGTCTTCCTCCATTTAGCATAATGTTTGTTATTAAATACAGTCTTGTTTTCCTAGAATCAGAGTTATTGTAAACATACAGCAGATTTTAAACAACTTTGACATGCCACTGCTAAAATAAAATATGCATTCAAGAATTATTTCAACCGTACAGTTCACTGTAGTCACCTGAATTTTTAGAAAGTGATGATGTTGGGAGATTTTCCTTGTCTGGGTGTATTGTGGTGTAGGGGTTAAGGCTGGTTAGTTCAACTCAAATGCACCAGCGTGTCCTTAAACAGGACGCTTAACCCCAAGGTTGCTCCAGGGTGTTTGTCCTTGTAATAAGGCCATAGTGCTCTGCTGCGGTGACATTAGGTCAAAGTCACAGAAACCAGAGAACTCTGGTCGTGTTGAATGAAAATGAAGTTTTAAAATATAATCCTGTTGATCCTGTTTTGAAAGACAGCCATGCAAAAATCATATCAGATCTGTTAGTTTATGTATTAAACTCTTAATCAGCATGATACTTTAGTGTTTGATCATTCTGGTTCTGACCGCTGGATTTAAACGGCTGTGATTTCGTCATGTTAATCAAACACCTGATGATTCATGTTTTACTCCCACTTTGTTTTGATTACATACATCCTTGATGCATCATTGAGAACCTCTTCATGTCAGCATCCATTTTACTACAGTAATGTGATGAATTTCTGAAAATAAAAGTGGGTCAGACTTAATTATGTCCATCCCGAATCAGTGGATCATAAAAAGTAGATTTGTTTTCTTTGACTACGAAGAGGTGAAGAATGTGATAGATGTAATGTTAATAATTATTATTCTATTATGTATGATATATTATAGGAAAAACTTTGAATGATGCATTAATTAAATTCTGAATTATTAATACATCATTACCAATTTTGTTGTACTGCATTTTATGCTGATTACTTAATGTTAAAAGTGAGAATAATAACTAGAATCACCAATTGAGAAAAAATAGAAGAAAACATAGAGTAATGGTAATTTGAAAATGTACTTAATTGTCATAAAATTGTCTAATGTCATAATGTGTGTGTGTGTGTCCAGAACAACTAGTTTATTTACGTTGTTTATTTTGGTATGTTACTTCAGACTGATGTTTATTTGGTAAAGAAACAAGGCCCCTCAATTCTGAGTCCTGATCACCATTTCAGAGTTTATTTTGCTATAATGATGGTTGACTCTAGCTTATCCTTTTTATTCTTGTTTTTAATTTGGGTCAAATGTGTTTTCATCAGATTTGTCAGGGTGGAATTATGGGACCGTAAATGACTTGTTGTGTTTGAGTGATTGTCAGATCTGTTTGTACAAGAGGTTTCATTGTCATGCTCTTTTCTTGAACTGTATTGTACTGTACTTCATCACAGAGTGACAGGAACACACAGGTCATGGTTTCTTTGTTGGTTGAGTGGTTGAGAATAAGCTCTTTTTTATGTTAAGCTTATGGTCATGTGTGACCAGCCCTGGTTTCTGTGGGAAACCAGAACTAGATTAACGTGTTTCAAAAAACAACTGTTTTAAATGCACTGCATGTAAACAGAAGAACTGTCAAGATGACACATATATTCAAATCCTGTGTACAGAAAGCTTTCTTTTGTGGTTTCTGTAGCACAAACTCTTTAAGCAAGTGACCCGTTCCTCACTGTCAGCTATGAGGCACATTGCAAAAATAACCTGAGCCTGGCACTGAACATGCCAGGTGACAGCAGGTGTCATGAACTTGACAGACGCAAGTGATGTCACACTGCCCCCACAATCCTCTTAGTGCAGGACACACCTGAGGGCCAATCAGCAGCTGGAAGATTAGCCAATCAGAGAGCACGATGTGCCATCACAATCACACTTCCACTGCGTCCATCTGCCGAAAGTCACCTAAACAGTAATATTTAAAAAGAAGTAAAAAAAAAAAAAAAAAAATGGCAAAAGCACATAATAAAATTACTAAAAATGAAACAAATTACTAATGAAACTAGGTTGAAATGGGTTTGAAGAATGAACATTTCAAATTATTATAATTATTATAATATTCCTAAAGACCTAATATTCATTATTTGTCATGTCCGAGAGTAAAGTAAGCAGGTGAAAGCAGTGCAGACATGATTTAATTTGTGCTGTCTTGTAATTAATGTTTTTGTGATGTATAACCTTCTAATGCTCTTTAATATGATGTATTTTATTCTTGCTATTTTCTAAAAAGGTGGTCAGACCAGGGTTATTAACGTTAACTAAAACTAAAACTATAAAAAACTTAACTAAAATTAAATAAAACCTTAAACTTACTAGCTTTTATTCCAACGAAACATTATCATTTTCATTTAGGTCAACTTAATGCATTAAAATAACTAAATTGAAGTAAAATAATTAAAATAACTATATAGACATAAATTACAAAAAACTAAAATAATTAAACTTTAAGGAAAATTAAAATGAAAACTGAAAATATATTTATAAAATATGAAAATATAGACTAATCCAAAATATTAATTAAAACTACAGTTTTAATTATATATTTTTTAAACTGGGCCAGACTCTAAAAGTATGGTGCATACACATACAGTAGACTTTGTGCTCCCCTTCAGATCACGAAATTTGTGCCAAAAATATCATGACATTGTTTCTCTGTTTCATTAAACCCAATAATTGAGTAAACGGAGATTAATGTGTTTTGATGGAGAAACTGCACAAATTCACATTATGGAAAGTGTGTTTGCAGTAAAGCACTTACCACAGAAACCTAGCAGACCAGAGGCAGAAATGTTCTTGCCATCTATCCCACAGTTCTCTGAGACTGAATCAGTTCTGCGCTGGTTTCTGCAGGTGCTGTTGGTCAGCAGCAGTAGAAACCCGGATCAGTGGATCGTTCCTGGTGGAGGAATGGAGCCGGAGGAGGAGCCGTGTGGAGCTGCTGTACGCGAGGTCTTCGAGGAGGTGCCACATTGTCATTTTACATCATTTCTAGCAGTCAGGGTTTAACTGCTGATATATACCTGACTTTGGGAGTCTCATGGCTAAAGGAAGGACTGTTGTGGATTTGATCTCTCTCTCTCTCTCTCTCTCTCCCTCAGGCTGGAGTGAAGGGTAAATTAGGACGTTTGCTCGGTGTGTTTGAGGTAAGGCTCTTCTCTCTCTCCTGATTGGATGTATGGTGAGATGAGGTGATTACAGTCCCTCATACTGAAAGAGTTTATTATTCATTTAAACAACAGCAGAACCAGGACCGGAAACACCGGACGTACGTGTATGTGCTGACGGTCACAGAGACGCTGGATGCCTGGGAGGACTCGGTCAATATCGGTGAGTTTGTGTGTGTTTGGGTGCTGCTTTTGTGATGGATTCAGGTCTCGGGGTCTTTCCAGACTACATGTATATCACACACACACACACACACACACACACACACACAGGTTTCTATGACCACAAGTGAAAATGCATCTATTTGCATTTGTTAAATTTAATGATCCAAAAAAATCTCTATATATTTTTACTGCCTTCCCATCCCACCCAAATTTCAATTATAATATTTTAATTATAGTTTATTTATACATTTAAACCATATCTTTTATTGCAAAAAATAAATAAAAATTAACCAACTTAATTTAAACTTACTTTATTTTATCATATTTAATTACATATTTCTATTGCTAGATGATGATCCATGTTATAAGAATGATTTAAGACCCCACAGTACATTTATTTATAAGATTGTAATGTATTTGTCAGTGTATTTAGCTCATGCTGCAGTATTTGTCCCGTAGGCCGTAAGCGTGAGTGGTTTCCTGTCGACGAGGCCATCAGGGTCCTGCAGAGCCACAAACCTGTTCACGCCGACTACCTGAGACGCCTGCGGATCAGTCGCACATCCACCTCCACCAACGGAAACCTGCTCCTGCCCCAAACATCTCCCAGCACCCTCACACCGCTCTTCAGATAGGACACACACACACATACAGCACAACACACACACATCAACACTCCTCTGTCTACATGAACCACCGACACACTTCTCCTGGAGCTTTATGACCCTCACAACACCTCATGGCCACCTTTGGGACAAACCAAAGCGTGTGGGATTTGTGGTGAAGAACGCCTTAATGATTTATTTCATGATTGAAGTCGGTTTTAGTTGTTGTAACTGAATAATAATAATTGACCAGCTTTACAAACCAGTTACATGGAAGTGCACTTCCATTATTCCTCCATCACTCTCACCTGCAGAGCTCGGCATTCTGGGATTGTGATGTAGGGAATGTCAGGCTTTTATAGCATTTGACCTTTCTGAATTCAGTCCATTAGTGCTGTTGTGACCCCAGACTTCCCTTTAAGACTCAGACAACCCTTTAAAAGCCCCCTTCACTGCTGCTCCCGACCGGATAACTGGATTCCTGAAAGCATCAGAGATTCCGGTCGATGAGATTTCTGGGAATTAGATGGTGGGCGGGAGGGTCGTAACCTCGTTTTATGCTTTGATTAAAGAACAAACATTTGTAGATACACTAAAAGACTGAAGATGACAAATAATGTATGATGGTTTTTAACTACAGTGCAAATGTATTAATCTCTTCTGCTCTTAACTCTTTCTATGAGGTCTTTCTTTAGGTGATTGTGACAAGAACACAACTGTGAATTTTGTCCGAGAAAAGAAAGAAATGCTAACAGGTGAATCTCACAGAACCATTCAAGAACATGCACGGGTCCTATTTCACAAAAACAATTATTTTATATAATTTATGTATACATATATACTTAAAGATAAAGCAGCCTATTTTTAAGACCATTATAATTTTTTACAACACATTTTTTTATATTATTATTTCTATAATGTACAAACAATTATGTATTATTTAAAGGATATGGTATTTATACATAATGGTATTTTTTTGTTTTGCTGCCCTTAATTCATGCTTATTTAATTAATTATTTTTTACTTTACTGTATTTCTGTAAAAAAAATGGAAAAGGTATCTAAATTAAACAATCTAAGTTTGTCATTTTCCTTATTAAAAATACTATATTTATATATTGATTTATTAAAATAAATCATTAAGTCATTACAATAGGTTTCATTTTCTTAATGCAAGATTACAATAAAAACAAATCTCAATGGTCATAAAAATAGGCTACATTTTCCATATTAAAAACAAACAATATATATATAAATAAGAAGACGAAATATGAGCTGTAAATGTTTCGTGAGATTAACCCAAAGGAATTTTTGGCACCAGCAAAGCCTTGAATATCGGTCAGATGTAAGGATTGGGTGCCTTCTTCCTCCGTTAAAACTCATTGTACTGTCACTGTTTTTGTTTGAAACACTGATGCATGTCTGTTGATGTCTGCTGCTCTAAATGCTGTGAGTCTGCTGTAATCATGCTGAACCCAAACTCCTGTGTGTGTGTGTGTGTGTGTGTGTGTGTGTGTGTGTGTGTGTGTGTGTGTGTGTGTGTGTGTGTGTGTGTGTGTGTGTCGCGGATGTGTTTTGATATGTGAAAATGAGCAGGTCAGTGCCAGTCATTCATTTGGATGGAGCGGATGTACACAACACTTTCCTTTAGATTACACTGAGATGTGAAGTGTCAAAACTAATGAACTAAATGTAAAGTTATTTGCCACACGAGATGTACAGTCTAATATTTCAGGTTCCCATAATGAATTCTGATGCTGTGTGAGGCGTGAACTGTAAACTGCTTTGGGCCTGAGGAGTGTTTTGGTAGATTTACAGGTTTGTGAGTCAGACTGTCTCTTACCTGAGATGCCAATGGCTCCACATTTTCTGTATGTTTACTGTAATATGTACAGATGTTCATAATTGATATTTTTATTTGTCAATAAAGATTGTATCACATGGAAGAATTATTTGTTTTCAATTAAAATGGCTTTTTTTTATGAATCATGAGAAAAATACTGCCAATTCTAATTATTCAGCTGGCACCTTAAATCCTTATAAGGTATTAATAATAGAAGTCATTTATTCATAGAATTTATCTATAATTTCAGAAAGAGAAAGAAAAAAAATTCACAAAAAATAAATAAATGTATTAATGGATTTTTTAATGACTTTTTTCCTATACTGTTTTTATTATTATTGCGCAAGTATAATATTTAAATGACATTGCATTTATATTTCTTATATCCCAAATTTAACAAATGAGTATTACAGTATTTTTTTCCTGTAAATACTGTATTACAGTATATTATAGAATAAAATCATTCACTATATAAATAATTATGTTACTAGATTATTTAGTAATGATTGAGTTGTAGAAAAGCCTGTTTAAAATAATTGCATACAATAAATAAATACATGTTAAATAAATAAAATGGCCATTATTTCTAGCAAAATGCCATCATTTGACTAATTACTGCTACAAAACTGTACCGTCATATTAGTCATTGATTTTAAGAAATTAAGAAAAATAGTTATTTACTGTGGTTTTACAGTAGTAAAATTAAGCTGTATTTGGCGGGAATTATCGTTGTCATGGTGAATTGGTGTAACGCTGTTGTAGCGGAACCCAATGTGACCTCGCTGTCGCGCGGCGGAAGCCTGCGGATGTAACACAGACAGCTGTGCGCGGCCCATGTGGATCAGGCCGACCCGAGCGGAACAGCGGCTTAGAAATACCTGAATCGAGCCGATCTTTCCCGCTAATGCGAGCTCTTTAGGTCGTCCGTGTGTGTGAACTCGTGAAGATGCTGAAGGAGGCGTCAGACGGGCAGCTTACAGCGCTTTTCGACGCGGTCGCCGGTAAGTGTGACAGTAATGAGAGATCTGCTGACAAACACACATCATGTCAGAAACACTTCTCACAGTCAGATGTTGTGATTATGTGTCGTATTGGCATGCTTTAGAGATGACATCAATCATTTCGAGCTGAGATGAATGAAAACACAGAAACAAACCTTCCCTGATGTGATTTAATTTTAATAAGCTATAACAAATACTGTACTGCTTAGTGCAATTGCAATTGAGTTCTTCTTATGTTAATTCATGAAAATATATATATATGTGTGTGCTATATATTGTGTATAATATTTAATGTAAATAATATATACATGCATACATACATATATGTATATATGTGTGTATATATATATATATATATGTATGCATATATATTTGTGTATATAAGTATAAATGTGTCTGTGTTTGTAATCAATGTTATTCACTGCACTGTCAGTGGTCATAATGTTATACATGATCAGTGTGTGTATATATATATATGTATGTATGTATGTATGTATGTTGAGGTGTGAAAGTTGTATTTGTTCTATGTTTTGTGTTGTTCCTTTTTGGATAGCGTAACAACATCTAATAAAATATAATTTTACTTTTAGTTTTGTTTTAGTGAAATGTGTCCTATCTTTGTCTCAGCCTCGGAGCAGGTTCAGGTGGAGCCGGTGGGTCGCTGGTTCGAGGCGTTTCTGAAGCGCAGAAGTAGAAATGTGTCAGCTTCGTTTCAAGAGCTGGAGGAAGAGGAGGAGCTGTCTGAGGAAGAGGAGGACGAGGAGCTGCAGCTGGAGGAGTATCCCATGCTGAAGACACTGGACCCTAAAGACTGGAAGGTGTGTGTGTTTCGACGCTCTTCTGTCTGTCAGAGCTGAGAGACGCTGTGAGCTCGATGCATTGACACAATGCTGTTCTTGATGTTACAGAACCAGGATCACTACGCTGTTTTAGGTCTCGCACGCGTCCGGTACAAAGCAACCCAGAAACAGATCAAAGCTGCTCGTAAGTTTGAGTTTGTGTGTGTTTGGAAATCATTGTATAATACTAAATAGCAAGGCTGCATTTATTTGATCATAAATGCAATAAAAATTGTTAGATATTTTTACTATTTAATATAGCGGTTTTTCTTTGTGAGTATCTGTTAAACTGCAATTTATTTTTGTGATCAAAGCTGTATTTTCAGCTTTAGTCTTCAGCGTCACACTTTAGAAACATTTGTGATTTATTATCAATGTTGAAAACAGAAATATTTAAAGAAAACATACCATGATTCACTACATCATTCAAAAGTTTGGGTCAGAATTTTTTTTATTTTATTTTAAATTAACTCAGAAGAAAAATGATCAAAATTACATTTGTAATGTATCTATTTGAAATAAATGCTGTTCTTTTGAACTTTGTATTCATCAGAGAATCCCCAGAATAGTTTATTTCCACAAAAATATTCTCTTTTCGAATATAAGATTTTCATGATTTCTGAAGATCATGTGACTCTGGAGACTGGAGGAATGATGCTGAAAATTTAGCAGCGCATCACAGAAATAAATGACAGTTTACTATATGCTCACATAGAAGACAGTTACTTCAAATAGTAATAATATATCACATTTTTTGGTGAGCTGAAGAGACTTAAGAACATTCAAGATATTTCGTATTAACATGCTGCGTGTTCTCCGCAGATAAAGCCATGGTCCTCAAACATCACCCGGACAAGAGGAAAGCAGCCGGAGAGCAGATTGTGGAGGGAGATAATGATTATTTCACTTGCATAACAAAAGGTTTGGACTTTATTGCTTTATCATAAGTGAAATGAAAGGGATGAGTGTAGGAGAATCATTCTTCAGGTCCTGAATCTGCTCTGGTGTGCTGCAGCGATGGAGATGCTGTCGGATCCGGTGAAGCGGAGAGCGTTTGACAGCGTGGATCCCACGTTTGATAACATGGTTCCTTCTAAAGCAGAAGGCAAAGAGAACTTCTTCGAGGTGTTTGCGCCGGTGTTTGAGAGGAACAGCAGGTAAACGCCTCACATGACTGATTCAGAGGATTCAGGTTCAGAGCTTTGAGATCACGCTGATGTGTTTCTCTCAATCAGATGGTCTGTGAAAAAACACGTCCCGAGTCTGGGAAGCAAGGACGCCTCTTTTGAAGAGGTCGATCATTTCTATTCCTTTTGGTAAGGAAATATCACCTATGACTTATTCATAGTGGTTTCTATATCTATATCTATGACTTATTCATAGATTTAAAGCCAAGATAATGCCAGAGAAACAAAAAAAACTATATAATTGTTTTCCCTTTTTTTTTCGAAGGTACAACTTTGACTCGTGGAGGGAATTTTCATATTTAGATGAGGAGGAAAAGGAAAAAGCTGAATGGTAAATAATATTTATTATTGGTTTTGGTTTGGTATTTTGTAATATTGTATTTATTACTGCACAGGGTTATTATAGTTAACACACTAAACCATAAAAAAATCATTGTCACTTAAAAATAAATAATTTTAGAAAAAGTTACTAGGCAATATTTCTAATGTTTTAAGTTGATATATAACTAAAACTAAAATAAAAATGAATTAAAAACAACTATGTAGTCATAAAAAAGTAAAGGATAATGAAAAATAAAAATGAAAATAACACACAAAATTACTAAAATTTTAAACAGAAAAATAAAAACAGAAAATATAAAAATAAAAACTAATTCAAAATATTAAAAGAAATTGTAGATATTTGTACTTTTGAACTTTGTAGTATTTGTCTAAATTTTTTATTAAAATTAAAAGTTATAACAGAAAATCTAAAAATTAAAAGAATTCAAAATATGAATTAAAAACTAATTTAAATAATAATAACAAAAACTACATTTTGTTTCTCATTATAATAAAATAACCGTTTTCTTTTTGTACTTTGTGATATTGTCTAAGACTTGAATAAAAATGAAAACAAAATATAAAATTAAAAACTCTTTTAAATATTATAAACAATTATTTCTCAATAATGCTAAAACATTTTGTGGTCTTAGTGTGTAAAACTTTAATTTAAAATAAAAGTGAAAACAAAAAATGTCTTAAATATGACTAAAACTATCTACTAAACTGACAGTACTTTGGTGTTTGTGTGTGTGTGTGTGTGTGTGTGTCAGTCGAGATGAGAGAAGGTGGATTGAGAAACAGAACCGAGCCTCTCGAGCGCAGAGGAAGAAGGAAGAGATGAACAGGATCCGGACACTCGTTGGTAATTATCGGTTCAGACACAGGGTCGTGATCTCACTGTGAGCGTCTGCGTCAGTGTGTGTGTGATGTGTTTCAGACACGGCCTACAACTGCGACCCGCGAATCAAGAAATTCAAAGAGGAGGAGAAAGCCAGGAAAGAGTCGGAGAAGAAGGCCAAAGCAGAGGCGAGGAAACGAGAGCAGGAGGAGAAGGAGCGGGTCAGTGCCTCCAAACTCTTCTGGAATAACTGTCTCTATTTACAGATGTGTAACTGTGCTTGAATGCTGGATGAAGGAATCACTGCTTTAGCTGAACGTTTGTCTTGCACTTCACTTCACTGTATTTCTCTGTTTCGGTTTTGTATAATATATATATTTTTAAGGTGTGTGTGTGTGTGTGTGTGTGTGTGTGTGTGTGTGTGTGTGTGTGTGTGTGTGTGTGTGTGTGTGTGTGTGAGAGAGAGAGAGAAAGAGAGAGAGAGAGACCCTGGAGCACAAAAGCAGATTCCAGATTTTCAAATAGTTGCATCTCGGCCAAATATTGTCCTCCTAAGAAACCACACATCAATGGAGAGATCATTTATTCTGCTATCAGGTGATGTATACATCTTAAAAATAAAAAAAAACACTTTAGACTGGTTTGTGCTCCAGGTTCACAATTGTGCTCACATAGATATTCTCCTAAGAAAGCCAAAACCTCACTTTTACTTTCTTTAAAACTTCAGGTTTGAGGTTTATTACCATTTTGGATTGACCGAGAGCACTGCAGCAGTTCAATAATACAATTTATCCTCAAAAATACAACTTACTGAATAATTGTGCACATGGTGTATTAAGTAAACCCCTCTCTCTCTCTCTCTCTCTCTCTCTGTGTATATACATATATCTGGATATTTGTGCATATATTGTGTGTAAGTGACTCTCTGTCGTTGCTGTGTGTGTGCAGGTGCGTCAGGAGGAGGAGAAGGCGGCGCGGATGCTGAAGGAGAAGGAGGAGGAGCTGGCGAGACAGGCAGCACAGCAGGCCAAGAAAGAGAAAGAAGTCCAGAAGAAAGCTATCAAGAAAGAGCGGCAGAAGCTCAGGACGACCTGCAAGGCAGGAGACCCTCCACATCATCTCACACATTCAGCTCCGAGAGCTTCTCATCCTCATCTCTGTCTCTCTGCTTCTTCTCTCAGACTCACAGCTACTTCACAGACAATGAAGCCGACGGCGTCAGGATGATGGAGGAGGTGGAGAAGCTCTGCGATCGCTTGGAGCTGAGCAGGTGGAGCTGGGAAATATAATGATGTTTTACTTCTCTCAAACACTGCTGCACGCTGGAGGAATATTGAATGTTTGTTGGTTTGATTTGTAGTTTGCAGACGCTGAATGAAGCTTTGGCTTCAGGGAATAAAGAACAGAGTAAAGCAGCTCTGGAGAAACAGGTGAGAAACAGCTCCTCATTTACACTCTTTATTGAGCTGTAATTCTGCGGTGCATGTACACGTTTATTTATATGAACTAGAAATTGTGAAAATATTATTTTAATTTAAAACAACTGTTTACTATGTGAATCTCTGTTAAAATGTAATTTATTCCTGTGATGCTCTGCTGAATTTTCAGAATTACTGAATTCCTCCAGTCTTCAGTGTCACATGATCTTCAGAAATTATTAGAATATGATGATTTGCTGCTCAAGAAACATTTCTGATTATCAATGTTGAAAACCAAATATATTTTAGTGGAAACTGTGATACATTTTATTTTTCAGCATTTTTTTTATGAATAAGTTCAAAAGAACAGCATTTATTTGAAATATGAATAATAATTATTATTATTATAATTAATTATTAGTAATAATGAATACAATTGATAAATCTCAAGATCACTATAATTAATATTATAATATCTGTAACATGACAGCTGATTACCAAAGCATTATTTCACATAAATAATGACAAAAAATAATAAAAGCAATAACAAATATTAAGGTAGAATTAGAATAAGGTGCTCAGTAATATTAAT
This sequence comes from Carassius auratus, assembly GCF_003368295.1. Lineage (NCBI taxonomy): Eukaryota > Metazoa > Chordata > Actinopteri > Cypriniformes > Cyprinidae > Carassius > Carassius auratus. The sequence continues at coordinate 658,903 of NC_039271.1, read as the reverse complement.
AACAAACATTTTAATACAATTTATATTAATACAATTTTTGAAATAATTATAATATACAATAATAAAATGTAAAATCTAATATTAATAAGAATATTTTATATCATTGTGTAACACATTTTGAATATTTTTGTGGAAGCAGTGTTTTTTTTTTTTTAAAGTTCATAAAGAACAGCAAAAATACTACTACTAATAATTAGTAATTATAATTATTTTCAAAGCCATAATATATATTTTTATAAAACAATATTTGAAATATTAAAAAATTACTGTTAATAATTATTAATATTGCAATTACAAAACTAATATTATTTAATAACTTGTTATTAATAATAGCAATTATCACATTTGGAAACCATAAAGTTTATAATATATTTTTAGGATTTTTCTGGTGAATATAAAGTAGCGTTTGTTTAAAATATAAATCTTTAGGAGAATCATGTTACTTGACTGTCAGGTTGGATTCATTTCATGATCCCCTGCTGAAGAGAAACGTCTGAATGCTGCTCTGAGGTGTGTGTGTGTGTGTGTGCTTGCAGGTGCAGGAGGTGAACAATCAGATGCAGAAGGAGAAGGAGGCGGAGATGCAGGCGCAGCAGGCGGTGCGGGGGGCGGAGCAAACCAGCGCAGGAGGAGGAGGAGGAGCCAATAACAGAGGCTGGAACGAGGAAGACCTGCAGCTTCTCATCAAAGCAGTCAACCTGTTTCCCGCCGGAACCAACGCCAGGTGAGTCTCCATGAAAAGCATCTGCTGTAACACAGACTGATCCCGTGTTCCTGACCGACATGTGCTGTGATCGGACAGATGGGAGGTGATCGCCAGCTACATGAACCAGCACTCCAGCAGCGGCGTGAAGAGAACCGCCAAAGACGTCATCAATAAAGCAAAAACACTGCAGAAGCTGGGTACGTAACCGCGGACTGGGTTTATGCCGCACGCAGGATGGAAGTAGTACGGCTAATTTGCTTTTCTTGATGGCAGATCCTCACCAGAAAGATGAGATTAACCGAAAGGCCTTTGAGAAGTTCAAGAAGGAGCATTCAGTTGTTCCTCAGACGGTAGACAACGCTGCGCCCTCAGAGAGATTCGATGGTAAGGTGCACGACAATGGATCAACTGTTTATCATAAATATTGACATGGTAGAATTAGAGTAATAAGAGAGTATATAATACGATTTTGTTTATAACACACACTTTTAATATAATGCAAGCTGACCAGAAGCCAAATCAGAACAATGACAATAATATATTATATAATAAATCTAGAACAAATATTAAAAATTACAATGAAGAGTAATCCATAAATTAAGATTTTTTTTTAATTTGTATTTATATTATTATAATTATTTATAACAATTGAAATTAATTATAATAATACTTATAATATCCGTAAAGCTCATTACAACTAAAAATTCTGAATATTAATTAAACTGATTAATTGTATTTATATAATATCCATATCACACAATAAGGTGCCAAGTAATTAATTAAATGTATTTTTTATATAAATAAACAATATTAACAATTAATTAAAAAAATGTTCATTATTATATGAGGTCGAATTAGAATGAAGTGCCACGTAATTAATAAAATAAGACTTATATATATATTTAATTAAATATAAAGATCTGTCACATGTTGCAATGTATAATGCAAGCTAATAATCACGATTATTTTGTTAAAATAAAAAAATATTAAGTTAAGATTAAACCACTAGGAAGAAAATCTATTGATTTTTGGAAAATCTCTTATTGGGGGATCTGGCAACCGCAGCCATGAAAGCTTGTGGAGGCTTCTTGCCAATGCTAAATACAAATGATTACGCTTAAATCGAGAGAAGCATGAATAGTGGTCATGATTAAAATCTGATTCATCCTGCAGCCCTGTGAGTCATCACAGTATACCGCTGCAAAACAGTCTCATTCTGAACATGGTTTCCTCCAGCTGTAGGCGCTGAATCCAACTCCTCACCCTGGACCACAGAGGAACAGAAGCTTCTGGAGCAGGCGCTGAAGACCTTCCCGGTGAACACGCCGGAGCGCTGGGAGAAGATCTCGGAGGCCGTGCCTGGACGCTCCAAGAAAGACTGCATGAAGAGATACAAGGTGAGACTGACTTCTGCAGAAACTGACAGCCTTGAGCAACACACTAAAATAATACTTGTTTTTTTTCCCTTTAATTCAAAGTACTATTTTGGCATAATTGTTGTTTACATAAAGCATTGCCCAAGAATTACTACACAGAATATAGAAATATGCAATACAATTATTAGACAACAATAATACTCATAATCATTATTATTAATTTGTATGATTAAAAATAGCCGCTACTTATGTATATTAATTATTATTATAACACATTTTTGTTATAATGCAAGGTAATTGCTAAAGCATTATTATACGGAAATAAATATAAGAATAAGGTGCAAAGTAATTATTTTTATTATTTAGAGAAAAATGTAACAATGTAAAAATAAATATTACACTTAAGGCAGAACTCATTTAAAAAATGTATTTAATAGTAGTATTAATAATAAATTATAAAAATTTAATTTATTTTTTTGTAACCCTTAGGCCGGGTTCACACCGCAAGCTGCAGCAGAGCAGAAGCAGCGCGTATTTTTTTCGGTGCCTATGTTAACAGATGAGAGCGTTCACACCACACACAGAAGCTGCGCGGCAGAGCGTTGCAGAAGCAGAGCAGAAGCAGCAGTGCCGCGATCGTTTCGGCGCTGGGTCTATTTTTGCAGCGCTGCTGACGCTCAGTTAAAGTGAAAGTACACCTTTGATGGACAAAATAAATATGATTTCACACAAAAAGTGCTCTAACTGCACAAAAAAAGCACATCTAGGGTGTTTTAACAAGAACTAGAGTATGTTACGAAAAGGAAATTAATATAAAGAAATATGTATAGAAGATAAAGTGACCATGGCCAAAATGATCATGATCATGGCCAAAATACACATGTACTTAAATGAAAATTTGCCCAAAATTTGCATTAATGATATCTACTGTGTTCTTAGCAAATTACATAAAAAATGTATGATATTTAAAACCACATATTTTTCTATTTTTTATTATAATTTTATTTTTAATATATATATATATTTTTTTTACAAAATCTGTTAAAGTACTTACAGTTCTATCCAAAAATAGACAAAAACAACTTTAAATAATTTATATTGCTAGCTTAGCCTTGGAGATTTATTTATTATTAGTCGTTGTCCTATTCTTTTAACTAGGCCTATGTATTGGCAGAAGAACGGATGTCGTGCTAACAATCATAAACAACAGCACGTGGTGTCACAGGCGGTGGTCTTCAGAGTGCACCTGGAAAGACAATAATGGACGACACTCGTCTCATTGTGTCTCTCAAGTTGAGAAATATCAAGTTCTTTATGATCCACACAATGTACTTTATAAAGACTTGCAGGAGAAGGAAAAGCATATGGGATGAAGTTGCAGCGGCTCTTATTGCAGATGGTAATTAATTTTATAGTGTTTTTGACGCTTTCGCTGGCACACGAGCAAACAACTCAATATTTGATTCAAAATTGATTCAATTGGAACCATTTATTTACAATTTCTAAATTACACATAAGCACACAAATTACAAAAGCAGGTGATACATGCATATATAATAAACAAGTAAATGCTGATTTCAAGATGAGCAGGAAGTCAAGGCTGTGAACCATTTACAATACAAATAATTTAAAACCGTTTATTAAATTGGTTTTCAGGGTGTTTTTTGGTAAATTTGATTGGAAACAAACCCAGTGACAAGATGGTAATATGCACTATATTGTTCTCTCCTACGTCGGTTAATGGGATGAACCCAAAGTCTGGGTCTTTTTAGTCTCCTTAATAACAAATATAGCGCGATGGCCTTTCTTCTATCAACAACACGTACTGCACGGAAAACAAAGACAGCAAAACAAAGATCCAACAAAAGTAACAATTAAATGATTAATTAAAAAAGCTTCTTGTCTAGTCTTTTTATTTAAATGTATTTTAAATGGGAAATAAAGCAATGCGAACGTACCCATTATAGAGCACTCTGACCAAAATCTGCTGTTCAGTTGCGCGCTGCCTCCGCTGCCGGTGTGAAAGCAAAATAGGCGCGCGCTGCTTCTGCTCTGCCTACCTGCTGCTAACGCGCTGCTTCTGCTCTGCTGAAACTTGCGGTGTGAACCCGGCCTTATAATGCACGCTGATTAATGTAGATTTACAAGGTGCCATGTAATTAATAAAAACCCTTTGAAATAGTAATTATTAAATAACATTAATAATAGTTATTAGTGAAATTAAAAATCTTTTCTTATAACAATGTAAATGTGTTTCTGCAGGAGCTGGTGGAGATGATCAAGGCTAAGAAAGCTGCTCAGGAGCAGGTCGCTGCTAAAAACAAGAAATGACAAAAGTGCCACGGGGAAAGAAAACACACAAACACACACATGACATGGTCTTTTAACTTTATTGTGTTGTTCTTTATTTTATAATAAAATAAACATGAAAAAGCACATCTTAAATTCTCTTGTTAATGTGCAGACGCTTCACAGCCGTTGCATGTCACCACGGATGCTCTTATAGTCCGGGAGCTGCTCGATCGGACCTAAAAAACATCAAGGATTAGCGTCCCATCGCTCTGCTCTCTTTCAGGTCCTGTAGTGTCTACTAACCAGCTGATCTGAGTTCAATCGTGTGTGATTGGGAATGAAGACACTCCAGGACCAGAGCTGGGACTATATCAGATATTAAAGAGAGAATCTGAATACTCACCAACGGCTGCTATAGCAGGAGCTTTGTTATAGATGTATTTCATGCACACGTCTTTGATGGTTGTGGCATCGATGGCCTGAGAGGAGGGAATTTTAATTAATATTTTATTACTAAAATGATGGACACTGTTTACAGAAATAAATGTAATTTTCCCTATTTTTAATATAAAAATTTAAAGGAATTTGGAAATAATAAATAGGATATTATTTGTCTATTGTTAAATTTAATATAAATGTTACTGCACAGACAATAAGTCTTTTTACCTTATGTAAATTAAAGTTTGCATTAACCTATTTCTGCTAAATTCATTTTTATAATAACATCCATCATTTTGAGAGGAAATGAAAGATGATTCAACCAAAGCATGTCCGTTTCCTATTTTTGAATAGCATATGTATATCACATAATAGAATATTATTTTCCTGTTGTTAAATAAATTAATTATAGTTATCCAAGCAATAACAGATCACAGACCATGTAGCGATCATAAAACTCGCTTGTCTGCCGTGAATAAACAATGCAAGATTTAAGCAAACTTATTTTACAGAAACAGCTCTGTCCTGAATAATGCTGGAAAAGCACGTGCATGGGTCAAAGGTCAGCCTGTTCATTTACTCACATCTATTCTGGCCTCCAGCTCGTTCAGAGGAATCCTGCGGCTGTAACACAGCATCTGCCGGCCGATGTCCTCACAGATGGGAGTGGATCCTAGACACCACAAACAACTTTTTTTTGCAGTGTGATCAGAAGTTACAGTAAACATTTCCATATTCTTGCCATTTCTATTTGTAATATCTGTAAAAATTAATTAATTAAAAAGCAATCGAGATCTCTTCTAAGTTGCATCAAACACATGTTTCTCCTTCAACATTCATTCAGAGAACATGATGAATTCAGTTTTCTTGAAAGGTCCTGATTTGCCCTCATGCACCCCGTTCCTCTTACCGTCCAGGTGAAGCAGCATGTTTGTCCTCAGCAGGTTTTTGGCTCGGTTCACCTCGCTTTCAGTCACGCTCGTACACAGAGACATCCTGAAGGAGACCAGGTGTTAGCTGCTCATCTTTCATCTCGACAGAAAGCCGAGTGAACGTGGATCTCTCACCACTCCAGCTGTGTGAAGCGCATCATGTCGCTGACGGTCCCTGCTTCACACACCAGGTAAAGCCCCCACAGACCCGTGTCGGTGTAGCAGGTGTTGAAGGACTGGAAGCTGTGGCACAGGTTCCCCTGACACGCCATCTGTGCCAGCTTACTGGACAAATTCTGACGGAAGACAAGGAGAGGTTAGTTGGGTTTAGGGTCTTTTTCTTTCAGTGTAACCGTTTAGTGATCGCGCTCCTACCATCCCGCCTCCGAGCGAGCGATCCCAGTTCCCGATGAGTGTATTGGCCACCATGAGCGGGATGGTGTCGGGATGCGACCAGCCGACGGCCTCCACAGCGATGGCTATATGAGCCAGAGGCATCTTATCATCCCGCACACGGATCTGTGAGGAATCAAGAGCAGAACTCCATTTACAACGAAAGCTAAGCTTATTCACGGTGTTTGTGCAGAAAACAGAAAGCTACTGCCTTAAATGCCTCGTTTGTAGTCCTGACATTATTTCTGTTTATTAATGAAAATAAACTTAAATAGGAATATTTTTTAAAAACTAATTAAATTAACAAAAGCACATAATTCCTTCTCTGTAAAAAAAAAAAAAAAAAAATTATATATATATTGCATGATTTTTGGAATCATTACTTATACTCAGGTGCGACTTATAGTCCGAAAAACTACGGTATATCTCTGAAGAATTTGTGGATATGTATTAAAATGAGTGCATATAATAATTATATAATGCCCCGTTTTTATATATCACAAAATTTCAGAAAACGTGTAACTTGTTTTAATTTTCATGCATTTTCAGCATTAAGATATCAGGGAGTAGGATCATCATCATCAACAAAACTATTAAAACATTTTTTCATTGAATTAAGGCTACATGAAATAGCTATTAGATGAAAAACTTGATTAGCAACTAAATGAATTACGTTTAATTACTAAATGAAAAAAATAGAACATGAAAAATAATTGGCTTGGCTTTTCAAAAAGGCAGAGTTGGAAAAGACAGATAGAATAAAATAATTTTGAATCATGAATTTGAATCAGGCAATCGTCAAAAATAAAATTAAGCATTTGTAATGAGCAGAAAAGGGGCACTTTAATATTCATCACTTATTGTATTTACAATACAACACTTACATTAGAAGACTAATGTACATGTCTAATGTAAGTGCAATACTGTAAACACGATCTTTACAAAATAGGAATGAATTTTTAATCATAATTGATGTGTTGTCACAAAAAACACAAGTTATTCCTATGTGTAATAGTGAATTATAATTAAAAATACCATTATAATCTTATCAGTAAAACATAAAAATGTTTAAATGCACCGAACTAACTGTAAGACGCTTTGGACAAAAGCGTCTGCTAAATGCAGAAATGTTAATAAGTCTGTTCACCTCGCTGCCGGTGAAGTGGCAGGGCAGTAAAGCCTCTCTGCTGTATCTGGCCGGCAGCTTTCCAAAGTGAAATTTAGCCAGATCGATGAGCTCGTCATGTGACACTCCTGAAAGAGCGAGAAACTGTATTAACGGTCAAACTCTGAACCAGTGAGCGATCTAACGGTTAAACCGGTCAGTGATGCTGATTCTGTGTTTGTGCTGCTCTACCTCCGGCTGCAGCTAACACAATCCGCGGTCCCCTGTAGTGTGTAGTGATGTACTCCACCAGATCCCCTCGATTTATACTTCTGCAGAACATCACACAGCACTGTTTCACATGCACTTTCCTTGCTTCTATAACATTCAGACTAAAGGTTAGCAAACATTCAAAATGCACACTTAAGTGTTTATTTCATTACGCATCTGTAGATTGAAGTTACAATACATATTTTTATTTCTATCTATATTTTAAAGGGTTTGCAAAAAGTGGCTGCTAGATATTTTCTGATTAAGTGATAAAAAAAAAAGCTAATTCAAAATCCCATTAATAATTAAAAATGCATTTCAACAATGAAGTAGTGTTGTTATCATTAACTAAAATCATTAAAAAAAATGTTTTAGTTAAAGCATCAACATGACTAAATGGAAATAAATTAAAAACTAAAACATAAATATATGTAAACCTTAATGTTTAAAGAAACCTAAAATGTTTTCTTTACAAAAACTAAAATAGTGATAATATTTTGTTAACTGAAAATACTGAAATAAAAAAAATATATTCTGAAATGAAAAACCTAAATGAAAATTAGAAACTGAAATAATTTGGAATAAATAAATCTAATAAAAACATTCATGTAAGCAGTAAATAAAAAAAGCTAATAAAATGAACAAAAGCACAACATCCACTCAAGAATTTTGTACCTGGCTCTGTTATTGAAAAGTATGTAAATTAGTGCATATTTAATTAGCATAATTTGCATATTACAATAAACTTGTGATACAAAACAACTGTCCTAACGTACTGCGAGTAATCATTTAAACATGTGACACGTACTTGATGTTCTCCGTAGGGCCCAGGATGGTTCTCCCGAGAGGCGTGTCCTGATAGGCTGTAGCGTGCAGGTGATCAAACACCACTTCCTGTAGGTTGGTCTCCACTTCCTGCATCTCTCGGAGAATGACGCCCCGCTCGCGCTCGATCTCGGCCTCTCCCAGCGTGCTGTTCTGAATGATGTCAGCCAGGATTTCCACCGCTACCAGCAGAGACGCACTTACAGCACACCCACAATGCCGTTCTGCCCGTCATGAGTTTGTGTTTGATGGCTTACCTCTGGGCAGATCTTTGGAGAAGGCTTTGGCGTAGTACACCGTCTGCTCTCTGGAAGTGTATGCATTCAGGTGAGCTCCCATGTTCTCGATCTCCAGCTCCAGGTCCAGCTGCGACCTCTTCCTGGTGCCCTGAAACACAGCCACAGATCTGATGCCTTCTACACTCAACTGTTTTAGTATTCAGACACATTTCTTATCATTTCTCGTACCTTGAAAGCCATGTGCTCCAGGAAGTGTGCTGTACCATTATTGTGCTCATTTTCATACCGGCTCCCAGCATCAATCCACAGTCCAACCTGGATCATGTGATCGGAGTAGGGGAAACTTAGACATTTTTTTTTTTTTTTTGTCTTAGTCATCTCAATGGAGATGTAGTTTACCTGATTTCTCCATATTTTGGTTTGTAGAGTAAATATTGTGATAATTTACTTCCTCTCACAGGAATCACCCAATTCCACTTTATGGCTTTTCTGTTGTTATTATTATTATTACTGATTTTTCATTATTATTATTATTATTCTCATTCGTTATCATTATTAGTCCATTTTTATATTGACTGTTTATATATTTAATGCACAGTCTCTACTCATTAAAGTGTATCTACTATTGTTTTAGGTATTATGTTTGATACAAATGCTCTAATGCAAATGCATTTTTAACCATGTTTATCACATCAGCTAAAACTAAAACTATTAGAATATTTTGTTAATTTAAAAAAAGACATGCTGAAATAAAATACAATTATATTTTTAAAGTAAGGGGAAAGTAGAAATGTTGCTTTTGGAACTGTTCTTGATTAAAAATACCAGACTAACTGGAAATAATTAAAAGTAAAAATGAAATAATAAAAATAAAATTTACCATAAATAGAAATATTTAACAAAATTAGAAATATATTAAACAATTTAATATATAAATTTAATATATAATAAATAAATTTAAGAAATATATTAAACAAAATTTGTTTAATAAATAGAAATATATTAAACAAAAAAAAGTATTTATGCCAATTCAAAATACTGATGAACTATAATACAATAAAAATAATACTAATAATTTCACCGGGTAGAAGAAGAAAGTGGATTGTTGTTTGGCCATTAAACATTGTATATCACATTTTGATACAAAGAGTTAGAAAAATGTGCAATTAAATTTTATTGGACACAATATATGTGTTTGTTGTTATTAATTTGCATTTGATTTATCACAAAAAGATAATTAAAGCACAGTTGGTGTATTAAAAAGTGACTGCTGATATGCATTTAAAACTTGCTTTTCAACATTTCCTCAGATGGTGAACTCACCGTGCACGTGGTCAGGCCGGAGTCTTCAGATGCCACTCTGAGCCCGTTGTCAAGGGTCGTGACCTTTGTCTCAGGTACATTTAAAACCACCTGACTGACAGCCTGGGTGGATCTCGTCTGAAACACAGACAGCACGCTTTAAATCATGCGATATAACCATGATTTACTCAGCAGGATATGCAAGGTAAATATCAAAATGGATTCGAGTTACGTTAACAATAAATTAAATGTTTTCGCAAAACAATGTCGCATTATGATGTGTTACATGTGCATCACTGAATCCAGTAGCCACGCTGGACTTAACCCGATTGTTTTAAAGGATCGCCAGGATTTTGTTTTGGTATATTTGGCAGTTATTAATTATATTAATTATGTGTTTGTAATATCTTACCCTGCTAAAGGTTCTGGTGTTCAATAAATTCTTTATAAAGTGTCTCCCCGCTGCGCCGAGACGCTGTACGGACACCGCCATTCTGTTTTGGGTGACGTTGTTTTAAAAGAAGCATTCCGATTGGGCAGAAGAACGCTTACGTCATGCATTATTCAACATGTTTGCGGCACAGACTAATAATTGTTATATTATATTATATATTAAATATATATAATTTAGGTCACATGGAGAATTGGTTTCAGCCCATTCACCGCTTGATCTTCTCATTTTACGCCGTCTTGTGGCAAAAGGTCAAACATGATTCAGTTCACTTATATGACCAGCGGGTGGCAGCTCTGAGTCAAAGTATTAAAAAAAAACACATGATTTATCTAGCATTATTGCTTAATGTTTTTATTGAGAAAATATATGGAATATTTGTCAGACACATTTAGACGTGAACAATCATCAACATTGGATGTAAATAATACTAAAATAACAAGTTCACTTGTACGACCACCAGATGGCAGCTCCGAGTTAGTTAGTGATACTCATACGCCATGCATTTATTTTATTATTAGAGACATTTATACAAACGTTAATTGCATTTTTTAAAGAACTGGAATAGGGATTTATTATCTTTAATAACATATAAAATTATGTGAATTATATTATATATAAGGATCACAGTTCAGCCCTAAAAAATAATCAATTGTAATTTAAATCTTTATCACTATCCTACAAACCAAAAGAAAAATAATATATAAAATATAATATATTTAGTATGATTACTTCTTGTATGTATTCTAATCAGTACAGGGATTCACTTTATAAAAATCTACTTTATAAAAATAAAAAAAATAAAAAAGAATAAGAATTGGGGGATACATAAAGCGATTCTTCTTAAAGAGGCAAACAGACACAGGAAGTGCTTGTAATACCAAGTTTTGGACATTGTTCAAATAAGTACAAACTAGAAAAAGAAGGAATAAATAAAGAGAAAGTTCTTTGTTGTGTTTGTTTTCACGATGAAGTTAAGTTTCTTAAGTCGGTTCAGAACCAACCAAAACATTTGATAGACGGAGTGATAAAATAAGAATAAAACTACAATGTTTAAGATCTCTTATGTGTATAAATCTGTTAAAGAATAGTCTATTGACTAAGGAATTGCATGAGACAAATGAAGGAATTCATAATTCAATCTGCGAAGAATAACAAGCATTTCATTCAACATTTTTGAATGTCTATCATACAAATGTATTTTGTTAAAACAAAATGAACACCGCATAACCATAACAAGAAAAAAAACATCATTAAATATAGCAAAGCAAATAAATTACCCAGATGCCAACTGTCTGAAAAAGGCTGATGGATGCTGAACATTTACATTTATCAGGTAGAAAAGGATATCAGAGGTCATATAAATCAAGACATGCGATGGAAAACAATCAGAAACACTCTTCAGTCCAGAAACAAACTACATTTAACACATGCTCTCCTGCGATCCATGAAGGATGAGTATAAAATCCCTGCTGTGATGATATAGTCCATGTGTGGTTGGTCGGTCGCTGTCATGACTCTGGTGGTGTCAGCTGACTCGGGGCTCCACTGCGTGTGCGCAGCTGTGATTGGGCGATGTCTGCTAGAGCTGACTGAATCTTCTCCAGCAGCATGTCTCCTCTGTAAACTACTTCCTCCAGACGGGCCGCAGCTTCCTGGTTCTCCTCTTCCAACTGCCTCAGACTGGCAGCCTGTGAAGATTAGAGTTTACTGTAGGGATGCAACCGTCAACTCACAATGCGAATACCTTTTTATGAAGGTATATTAATGCCAAATAGATTTGCATATGCAAGGTAGGAGTTGTGGAAGTGTACATAAAACTGTAAGCAAATTAAATTTGCATGCACAAGATAAGCTTTGTGAAGGTGTATATCGCGTTTCAAGACTTGCAGAACTTTTGAACGTATTTTAGCGAAACAACGTGCCAAAAGTGTAAGCACAGAAAAATTGAAGTCAGAAGAATGCAGATAATATTTATTTTGCTTTAGCATGAAGCTGCAGTTTCACAATACTTGAATTACACTTATGAGTAACAGTAAAATGCTGCAAATCATGTTTTCCTAAATTCATGTTTTTATTAGCTTGAAACGCGATATACACCTTCACAAAGCTTATCATGCGCATGAAAATTTAATTTACGCTTACAGTTTTATGTACACTTACCCCAATTCCTACCCTGCGTATGCAAATCTATTTGGCATTAATATACTTTCAAAAATGTTCTCCAGATTTTTTCAGACAAATAAATGGAAAAGGCATCCTTTTATTATTCCTGAGTATAAATGCTGCACATTTCTTTGTGAAATTGAAATATGATGAATAACAAAACTAAATTTTTGTAGTTCAGGGAGCCACTGTTTGTGTATAAACGTACCTGCAGTGCAGCAGTAGATTCTTCACTGGGCAGAGAGTCAATCAGCACATCAACATCTTTTGCTGTTCTTGCTATCAGTGCTGCAAACAGCTGGGCGTATTCTAGAAGAACACATGAAAACATGTTAGTTAAACCACAACAGCAGAGCTGTAAACTGATTTTTGGTAGAGATTCGTGCACCTTCTGTTTGGTTGGAGGGCTGGTCTTTGTTGATGGCGGTCTGGATGTTGCTGAAGGAGGCAGGTGGGGCACATTGCTGCAGGACTCCAATCGCATTACAGAACTGATCAGCCAGCTAAAACACACACAACATTGCAATATATCACACACAGTGCACACAAGCAACCAAATATAACCTTTGCACTTGGTTTACTTGGTTTGTCTTAAACATGGAGATTCAGTGCTTATATTGTCAATAATGTGTAAGCTTATTTTAATAATTTTCTTTTAAATGTAAAAACAAGAGTACATAATATAACACGTATAAAACAATTTTGTGGTATATGTCACAAATATTTTTTTTTTATAATAACTACATTATCTTATATATTTATTTTTTAAACGTTAAATGTTTCACATGTACAAAACAATTAGGGATTCACGATATATCAGCCACCATATCGGTATCGGCTGATAAATGCTAAAAAAAATGTTGTTATCGGTATCGGCACAATAATGAAATCTGCCCAATATCTAAAAGGCGATGAATAATTAATTATTATTTCCTTCAGAAACAGTTGACTTGATATGAACTGTTTGCATTATTTATGCATTGTTATTTTTTGTAATACTTTTTATGATGAAATTTGGTCAAAAATAAATAAATAAAAATATAAATTATATATTTATTTTTAAAATATGTAAAAACAAGGATGCATAATACAACTGTATGCTATGCTTACACCTTCATACGCTACAGTATTAATGTGACTTCTCACACACACAGTGTGACTTCATTTAGCAGACGAATGAATACATACGATTCGACCTCTTCTGCAGCTTATAAGTCATAAAATAAACATTTAAATAAGGACTCACGGAGTTAACTGCATCCTGAAGCTGCGTTAGCCTATCCGCCATGTTGGCTCCACATCACCTTTTCCGTTTCCGCCGAGCCTGTTCAAAGCGATATCACGTGACACCATACACTCGCGCATGCGCACTAGAGATGAAACGAGCGTTCCACTCAAAAGTTGTTACCTTGTAGCGCATTCGAGGAGCGAGTGACGCTTCCGGGGGCTTCAACGCGAAGCTTCAGCATGTGAGTCCTGTATGAGTACTGGATCTGATCGCAGCTGCCAGAGCGTTTTATGGACTGACCCGGGAAAATGCCACTGAAGAGAGAATGCTTGGTTATTTTGCTCGTCTTGTCGTGGGTCAGTTCCCTGCGCGCTCAGGATGAGAGTGAGTAAACAAAACATTTTCATCAACACCCAATTGCAAACGTATGCGTTTAACAAATGACGTTTACTTGAATTCTGAGACAGTGACATGATTTACCAACACATGAATACTGAATTAATCTTGATTTAATAATTATTTTATATGATTTCATAACTAACCAGGGTGATTTCAGGGTCAAGTTCATATTGTTTCAACGTAAACCTCCCCCTAAATTCGCTCTGTGTTTGCTCACAAACATGCAAAAAAAAAAAAAAAAAAAAAAATTGTAACAGTTTAACCTTTAGACAAAATATATAAAAGATGTTTGCATATATTTGGTATCATATTTGATACATCCGGCTTTTATGTCTCAGTATGACTGACTACTTCTATAAAATGACTACAATATCAGTCGTCACTATATCTCTAATAATAAGTCTTTGTAATGTGATACTGAAATTATATATATTTTTTATTAATTAATTTAAAAAATCACATTTTACATAAAAAAAGACATGAGATGAAGGAGGGCGTTTGTACAATTACAATAATTACCTTAAAAACAAAAAAAGTTTAAACTATCAATCAGAAGGCATGGAGTAAATTGTGTGCAACAGCTTTTGATTGTTGTTAATTTAGAGGCACAAAAAGTGTATATATCAAATATAAAACCATAGGGTTAAGGAAACCATAGATCTGTAGTAAAACACTTCTGTCTGTTTCCAATGTTTGAAGCATTTGATGATCTCTTGCCTGTCAAGGAAATGTCTGATTGTTTTTAGTATCTCTCATTTGTGATTTTGTGCATCTTCATATTGTTCTGGTATTTTGTAACAGTGTCGCATGAGTCCATTCAGTGTTTTTTCCTCTTTTAATTCTCCTCATTCCTGCTTATGATGCACTGGTGACAATGAAACAGAGGAGCAATCCATGAGATGTAATTTAGAAACTATTTCCTCATTCCTGAGAAAGAGAGAAAGAGATTGTTCCAGAGCGGTGAAGTGATTTCAATCTTCAAGATCTCTGCAAACCTCAAACTTTAAAAGAAGAACTAAATGGGGAGGGGACATTTAAACTGAATGCTAGAAAATGTAGAAGTAGATTTAGAGAAAAACAAGTAAACATTTAGTGGTCTCCCAGCATATTTCTACAAATCTTAGCTTTAAAATGGAATAAAGGAAACACAAATGTTTCTTGTTCTTACACACAGGAACTTCATGTGAAGGCAGCAGGTTTGCACACTTCCAGAGTTCTTCAGGTGTGAGTTATTGTGTATTCAGGCAGGAAGTCAGAGCAACACCTTTCTACAACAAATCACAACTGTCAAAGCCACTTCCTTGTATGAAGTGTTCAGTGGCATCTCTTCCTGCAGACAGTCACTCACTCACTGCCTTCAGTTTTAAATGAGAAGAGATATAAAGATTTGTCAGAAATTAAATAAATAATCAGACAGTGTCAGGGCTCTACAATGACGTGGTCACATTTGTGCGAGTGCATGGTCTGCACTACAACCTGTCTGCTCTTCGTCTGGAAAAATTAAAACGATGGTGGATGGAGGATTTGGTCTTCAAGCAAAATGTAGAATGTTGAAGTTGAGTGGAGAAATTGAACATGGTTGCTATCCTGGGGAAAAAAATTATGCAAACAATATCCACGACAGCCAATGTAATTTTACTTTTGTTTTCATTGGAAAAAGCCTGTTATCTTTGCTGTTTATATATATTATAATGGATAGTTATGGTCCTTGTTTCTGATTGGTTGAGCTGCGTTGTCATACACCTTTGTTTACTTCTTTGTTTACTTGTGTTGCTTGGCAACCGCTTTATTGGAACCACAACTGATTCCGAGGAACTACATTGTTTGGTGGAAGAATACAGTTTTTTTATATATATATCACTACACTTTATCTGCTCCGTTTTATTCTGTGAAAACATAGTATGTATATGGAATAACTGTTTTATAAAAGTAATAAGCCACTGGTTTACAGTGAATTTATAACAGTCGTGCCTAACAAAGCCCATTAGCTGTTATACATTCGCTGTAAACCACAGCTTCATGGGGCTTATTGCTTTATACAGCATGTGGGGTATGCCATGCCTTGTCTTATTCATTAATAAACTAATAAAACTTATGGAAAAGAATGGGCTGTGTATTAATCCCATTCCCTAAAAATTCTATTTTGTAGAAAAAGAAAAGTGCAACCAACTGAGTAAGTTAGTTTCTCTAGTACAATCAGTGCGAAGAATGAGTCTAGACCCGTAAGTGTATTTTTATGGTTAGAAAATATACATATTATAATAACGTTTATTTGTTTTGCAGACCATGTGATGTTTTCACTGGGAACCTTCCAGAATGTGAGTGTCCCAGTCAACGGGACGGTTAAAGCTGACGTTTCCCGGATTCCCGCTGATGTTTCCTTCTTAACCCTGCAGTTTCATACACATCACCGCAATGTTACACTCTCATATACACCGGTAAGAGATCACACACACACACAGATAACTGCTGTTTCACAGGCATACACTCTCTCTTTCACACACATACACAGCACTGTTATGCACTGTCATACACGAGAAATAGGTTGATCGGGCAAGACATCATGTGAGAGTTGAATCACAAGCTCTGATCCACACACACACCCTCCTTCATGCATTCTTTTCATAATGTCAACAGTCATGCAGCAGTAGCACAAACCCTGTCTTAAATGGTTTATAAGTTATTGTTAAAGATCAATACACCTGTGGAGAAAATGAATGGGATTTCTACTAACTGTTGCAGTCTAGTCTGGTGTCATCCCAAGTGAATGTAGGACAGGACTCAAATGGTTGCACTTTGCTTGTATTTGTTGCTTCTTATTCTCCACCTGAACTTTATCCATCTAGAGTGACTGAGTGAATGTGTAGCTGTTCATCCATAGGCTGTGTTTATGTGTATCGGTCAGATCCCACTTTATGGTTTTTCGGTCACGGCAGCAGATGCTGGTCTGTTATCCACCCTGACACTAAGCCAGACCGATGTCTCGTGGTTCCTGAAGACGCCCGACGGGAGCAGCACGGCTGGAGTTGGTGTGATTTTGCCGTACACCAGCACTGGTTAGAGAACTAACTCTTTACTTGCAACGCTCTCGTTAACAGACTGTACCCTGGAATACTTTACATTCAGTGTAATGTCTGTGCAGATCCCGTTCCTGGAGCCTGCAATCAGGTATTCCCGCTGGAGATTGATCCAAACATCTACCTGGAATACAACCTGTTTGAGACCACCATTACCTTTGCACCTGCTAACATCGGATACAGAAGGTGAGAAGAATTTAATAAGTCTTAGACCTTTAAAATGCATGCAACAAATATATTATACATGGTTTGTTTAAGCTCATAGTGAACTACACAAGCACACACATATTCTGTATCAGCTGTAATTTAATGCACAGCTGCTTGCATTCAAATATATTTATACATGAACACGCTATTGTTTTTAAAAACAATAAGATCTTGATGAAGACTTTAAACCCAGAAAACATAAATGGCGCAAAAAATGAACCAGATTTCCCTCTTGTCTTCTGTGATGTGCATCACAAACACCTCTTCTTCGCTAGTGTTTGATGTCCCTTAAAAATGTTGTTTTCCAGGCGTGGAAGATCAGATCTAGATCAGTCTAAATCAGATGATGTTTTTCAGAGGGGAGACTCCGCCGGCGTGTGACGTGGACACAGGCTCCAGCACTCGTTGGCGATTGGTGTATGAGCTGTATCAGTACTTCCTGCCGGAAGGCGACCTATCAGAGCAGAGTCTGATCAGCGGTTTGGAGAGAGCGGCCAATGTGCAGAACGTGCAGGACAACAGCAGAAAGGTGTGTGGAATCTCTCTCAGTCCTTCCTTAAACCTTTCTTTTATCTGTTCCAGCTGTTTTTATTAAGTGCATTTTCAGTGTAGTTCTTTTCGATGTATGTACACAGCAGTCGTGCTTGGTTCCACACTGAAACAATCAGTTCACCATTGCATGAACTCTCTTAAGACATGCAAACTCAAACATTCAAAAAATATAATATATATATATATATATATATATATATATATATATATATATATATATATATATATATATATATATATATATATATGGAAATATATACGTGTGTGTGTGTACTTGTGTATTTGTTTTATGAGGACACAAATGTGTTTAATGACATGGGTACTACACTTCCTGTGTCCCCATAAAACAAAAGCATAAACAAAACAGAAAGCAGTGTTTTATGAAATTAAAAAAATTTTCAGTAGTTTTCTGAAAGGGCTAGGGTTGGTGTAGAGCAATATAAAATACAGTTTGTACAGTATAAAACTATAACGCCTATGGGGGGTCCCTGTAAACCACAAATGCAAGTATGAGTGTGCGTGTGTGTGTGTGTGTGTGTGTGTGTGTGTGTGTGTGTGTGAAATATAGAAATGGAGGAAAGGAGAACATATATTTATATAAACAATAACTATACATTGACAAAGTTAAATAACATGCATGCAAAAAAAACATTGGCATGTATGCATACTTAAACATATAACATAATATATATGTTATAGTGTATATGTGTGTAATATAAATACAAATTAGTTATGTAATTAAGTCCCTGTACGGATCTGAAAACCCTTGTTTATCACTGATTTTCTCTGTTTCAGGTGGTGTCTTTATCCTCTCGTGACCGGACACAGTTCTCCTTCAGCTCTCTGCCCGGTCAGGGTGTGATTCTCAGTGTAATTGTGCGAGATCCAGTGTTGAACACGTCAGCGTCCTACATCCCCGTGCACACGTACGCCTGCAGCTTCAGCTCCACGCTGGACGGATGCAGTGATTTAGGTGAGAAGATGAACGTGAATCAGGACTAATGCTGCGATATTTTATTCACAAATGCAGAAGCTCCTTTCATATGTGGATCATCTGCCACTTTTAAAACCTACATGATTTTATATTTTTATCTTTTAGCTTCATAAACACTTCCTGACAGATTTGAGATGGTATTTAAACGTAAACATCTATTTTCTCAGGGAGAGTTTCTACTAAAGTGTTTTTCACTGTGACTGGTTTGGCCGGGCTGTTGGTGTGTTTCGTGGGTCACCGCTTCTTCAAATGTGGTGAGTGATGTTTGTCTCGCTGTTCTTAGAAACACACCACGTTACTGCTATTAATAACCATCGATCTACTAAAAAAAATGCCCTGAATATTTTGTGTAAATGATGTGAAATGAAGTGAACTAATCCTTTAAAGAGTCGGGTGTTAAAAGATTTTATAGTAACTTCACTACTACATTTTAAAGGGGTCATATGATGCATCATTTCTTTCCTAATGTCTGCTTGCAGTGTTAGTCAAGGCTGCTTGCACAACAAACAGTCCATTCAGTGTTTCATGACACTTTCAGCCTTCTCTCCATTCGAGTAAAACACGTGAGATTATTAAAAGTGCTTTGTTAATGTTTTAGGTGAAGTTAAATAATACACTAAACTTTGAAATGAGACATTTGTGCTGTTTAGTTTGAGTATTTGGTATTTTTGGCAGCTTTAATCTCTCTTATTGAATGTCAATTTCTCATTATATGATTAATGAATGAATGATGCATGTATATAGTGCTTTATTGTGTATTGTTGTACACCCAAAGCGCTTTACAATCATGTGAGGGTCTCTCCTCCACCAACACCAGTGATTTAATGTTTCAAATGAGCCTTGTTAAACTCAACGATATGTTAGCATAACTCTTATCTACATGATTATGTCAACTCAAACTAAAACCATCAATTTTATAATCTATTGTCACCTGAAATAAACATTAACTCATATCAATTTAAATATAAAACTTAAATTTTCAACTCATTTCTTATTTCCATTTAGTTTATTTATTTATATATATATACTAAAATAGCTAAGTAATGAAATAAAAATCATAAGAACACATATATAATTAAAATGACAAAAACATAAAATTAACCAAAAATTTGGTGACAATTGCAATTAAACCGAATATTTAAAAATAAAAACCAATTCAAAAGTAGAGATGCTAAAGTAACACTGATTCTGATGGAGATTGGTGCATGTAACTAATATATGATATATTAATATATTTAATGTATTGTTACCACTGAAATATCTCTGTCTGTGTCTTCTCAGAGCTGTTCTGTATGGGATTCTGCTTTATGGCGTTTGTCTTCTTTGTCCTGATCACCACAACCACAGCGCTGGAATATGACCGTGAGTCTATTACAGCCTCGGATGCAGAGTTACACATATCATGGTAAAATTAGACCAAAACAACTAGTGTCTGACTTTACCGGTTTCTAATCTAATAAAGTATCTGATCACCTCTTAGATAGAGTTTCATGTTCGATGATTCGTAGCGTTTACACTGAGCTGATGTCTGCACACCCATAAATAGTTCATGTCCCCAGAAGTCAAGTTTATCCAATGTTTTTCAAGTTTAATTAGACTGAAATTGGCTACACAAACTGGTTCGGGCAGCAGTGAATCTCATTAGTGGTCACGAGTGCAGAAAGCAGCTCCCGTCACAGCAGATTGAGGTTTTTGTTGTGAAGATTAGAGTCATGCTGCTGCAGCTCAGATCATGTGCTCTGGATTTCAGTCTGACCCAATCAAATTCATCGTCTACAGCTGTTAGTCAGCTGTTTGCGTGTTTAAAAGATGAGGAAGAGCATTTTTGATTCTCTGAGATAGATACTATCTCAAGTCATGGCCATTTCTCATAATGTGTTTATTTTTTTATTTTTTTTTTCATTACAGTAGCACTTACATCAAACTTCACAAAAGTTATATATGCATATAATGCCTCATTTGCATATTATAGCATTTGTAATGCAAAACAACTGTTTTATTTTAAAGCCTTTAGTTTATTGCTCTTGAGTCTTTAGCCTTTAGTGTCTTTAAACAGTTTATTGACTGACTGTCTCTCTGCAGTTCGATTGGCTCTGACAGCGCTGATGGGCGTGGTCGGGGGTGTGGCTATGGTGATGAGCTGGTGGCGCTTCGGTTCGGTCATGGCCTGTGTGTTGGTGGTCGGACTCATTCTTGGATTTCTCATCTCATCCATTGCCTTCTTCACTCCACTTGGTAAGAAATCATGTTTGAAGCCTGCATGTATGCTGATTGTATTGTGAACGGGGTGTTGTTTCTTTGATCTCAAGTTAAAGTTGTTGATGGGACGTTTAGATGTGACACCAGAGGTCCAGTTATGACATCTTGATTAAATGTTAAGAGTACAAAACTTTTTTTTTCTTTTATTAAATGCACGCATGAATGAATTGTTCAAATTAAAGTCCGTAACATGCATTTTGAAAAAAGATTGGGGTGAATTTTCATTTCATGAAGATGTGAATATAAAGCGCGTCTCGTTTTGAATATCTTGGGTTTTGCACAAAACAAAATTTGAACTGAATTGAGCCAGATAATGCACCTTGGCATATTTTTATTTGTCTACATAATGTGTACATTCAGTGTATAATGTGTAGTGCTAACTGTAAGTATGTCTAATAGTACACCGTCCGTGTGTACTGACTATATGTATGTGCATGTTGCACATTTTCACCTGTTGAAGTCTGTATGGTTATATGTTAATGGTTTGAGCAATTTCTGGAGCACGCTCCCAAGAATTTCACTCACTTTGGCATATGTGTTGTGCTGATGTAACAATAAAAGTGACTTGACTTGATATTAACTTTGTAACATTAACACTGGTGTTGAAGTGCATTGAGCTGAACAATGATGCCATTATCATAGAGTAGCTTTTCTGCTGAAATTTAATGTTACATAATTGATGAAGTTACTTTTTATTAAAGCGAAGCTGCTTTGAAACAAACTATATGCATAAAGCGCTATGTAAACATGTAACTTGGCTTTTCTTCCTCTACATTTCACATGCATTCAATTTTGTTGTCATTTTCATTATTAGTGATGAATAATTGATTAGTAATAGCCTGGTAAAATGTGTTAAATCTGTCTTTTTTTTTTTTCTCCAGGCGATCTCCCTGTCTTCCATGATGATGTGGTGTTCTGGGTGGTGTTTGTCTGCATTATGGTGTTTGTTCCTCTGTTCTTCATCAGGTGGCCTAGAGAGGTGAGATACAGAAAAATACATTGGGAGCTCATATCTGACACCCAAATGAAACGCACACATTTATCTGTAATTCTGTATGTTTCAGGGAAATATAATAACATGTGGTATGGTCGGCGGGTATGCAGTGGTCCTGGCCGTCAACGCCTACACCTACACCAGTCTGTCCTACATCACGCTGGACGTCCTCAAACGCCTCCTCAACCACAACTTCAGCCGAGCGTTCATCTCCGTCCCGCTGCAGGACATCGGTAGGTGTGCAGGGAGTGAAGTTCTCCGTCACTACGACAGTGAAACGGTGTGATAAGATCAACTCAATTAAAAGATCCAGTCCTAGATTTTGTAGAGTTTTCCACTGACCATAACAGGAGTTTTTGCGAGAGTGCAGAACTCATGCTAAACCGAAGACACGGAGCACTCGAGTCTTCAGATGTTTTTTTTGTTCATTTATTATCATTATTTCAGTATTTTTGTAATCATTTTATAATATGCGTGGGAAAAGTCCTTTCACACTTTCTTTATACTTATCATAAGTCTTGATTTTGTGAAAAAAAAAAAAAATGTATGCATTAAAACAAACTAATTCATAAATGGGTTTTCTCCGCTCATTTTGTCTGTTCAGAATACAAAAACATGCCATTTTCCCACGAATATCTTAAAAACTATGCTATTAATCGACATTAATAATCATAATTACACTGAATCATTGATTGAAAACAGATTTGAAATGACACAAACTAGCAGGGGATGTTTTCTTTCCTTTCTTTATTGCTCTTGAGTGTTTAAAAAAAGTGATGGAATATGATGGAGCATAAAATCAGTTCTCATTGAAACGTTTGTGTTTATTTTTTGCTTTAATATCTGGCTGTGATGCTCAGACTTATCCATATATTGATCATGTCTGATGTTACCTCTCCAGATTTCATCCTGATCACCGTGTGGGTCGTTCTGGGGGTCTCGGGGATCGTCATGCAGCTGTATCGGGAGAAATCACGGCCGTTTTTCCCGCCGAGCCCGTACGTGATGTGGAAGCAAGAACGAGAGCGCAGGAAGACCAATGTTCTGGATCCCAGCCACCACAAACCATCTTTATCAGCCCGAATCCTCGGACGCATTCGCCAGCTCACACAACACGCAGAACCAGCCGGAGAAACCACACCACTACTACTTTAACCTTTGACCTTTTGACCTTTGACTTGAAGTCAGTTCATTGTTAGTTCTTCCCCTCCAGATAACAGCTGCTCAAGCCTGTTGGAAACATATAGGAACATACATGAGGATTGAGTTCGATTTTCAGAGCCTAAAGACTTCGAAGAGCAACCGATGGAGGGTAAAAGAGCAGCTCACACATGGTGAAGACTATATGCACTTGTGTGTGTGTGTGTGTTTGTGTGTTCCCAGCAGTGCCTGGTCCCATTGCAGTTTCCAGATAATTAATTAACTGACCTCTTCTATATACATCAGCTGCCACCGTCTGCTTTTAGATGCATTTAAGCAGCTTGGAGGAAACGTTCAGTGGAGATTTTTAAACTTTTTTTACTACGTCTGGTTAGTATATGAGTGAATGAGTGATTTTTTTAAGTTGTTCGCCATTAAAATGAATGTTTAAGATGCTGCGATTGCAGACCAAATGAACTGGTGTTCATAAGTAGCCACTGTAAGCCTCTACGGCTGGTGTTTGAGTGTTTTCTGTGTCTGAGCATGTTTGAGTCTCAGTGGATCCTCACCCAGGTTTGGAGATCGTGATAGAAATAATGAGCTCATTTTGACAGCGTTCCTGTGGGAATTTGACTGCTGCTTCGCTGCGCTGGTGTACAACCCTCAATAACGAGGATTTTAAATGCGGTGCTAGATGAATCTTGAGAATCTGTGGAGTTTTCAGTCTTTTTCAGTGCTTTATAAATGGATATGTAGCTCTTACGGAGACACAAACCCAAGTAAGATCTCTGACAGACTAGTTTTGCATTAATCATGGATTCAGTCCTGGTTTCCTCTCAGGGTTTCTTCATGTGATCTTTGTGTCATTCACAGAAGCAAACTATTTCTAAAGCATTTAAAACATATAGTGATGTTAAAATAGTTTTTTTAGCAGTATGCATTATCTCTGTTTTGTAATTTAAATAATTGTCTAAATTAAATGTTTAATAAAGTTGTCATTTGTGCCGTAACACCTAAATGATACTGTTTTCTATCCCGAGACAGATTAGAATGAGATGATGTTTTGTTGAATTGGATGCAAGAAATGTGTGAATGTTTGATCTGACAAAACCTCATTAATATTTTATTCAGTTATTAATAATTCTAAACCGCTTTGATGCCTTAAGTCAACATAAAATGGCATTTGCAATGCATTTTGTGAAATAATTATGACTGAAACTATATTAAATTAAATGAAAATGCCAGGATTTTACATAAATATAATTGATCAATAAGTTGAAAATAATTTTAATTAAAATAATGTATAATATTTTTTATATAATTATATAAATTACTTTTTTTAACTTAAAATTATATTAATTTAACATTTATATGACTTATTATTAGCTTGAAGTCAATACAAAGCAGCATTTTATGCCTGAATAACATGCACTAAATTATAGCCTGAATTATTGAGTGGTTTATTCAACCGTATCAACGCATGGAACTAAAGAAGAACATAGCCAGATCATTCAACGCTTTTAATCACTTCCAATGGAACTTCCTCTCATACCCGCATAAAACACTGTTACAAACACAACAAAGAGTTATTCATTAAAATAGCACATTGTGATATTCCCCAAAGTCTCTTGTTTAGGTCAAGTATTCATTCAGAATATGCCAAATCTTATTTTTTTTATTCCACAAATGATTGTTTTCACATGGCTGGATCAGTCGATTTGACTTTTCCAGACCGAAGACATGATGATGCAGAGATGGAAAAGTAATCGGATTCCACTTCCTGCAAAAGCCCTCGTGCTGAACGGCTGAAGGACATCCAGGTTGCAGTGAGGGTTGCGCTGTAATGGAGGATCGTGGGATTTGTAGGACAGCTGTGAACGATGGTTTGTAAACTCAGAGTCTCTGAATGCCTTTAGTTCTTCCTCAGACTGACGTCTGTGCTGGTGAGCAGCGGCGAGAGAGACGTGCTGTCAGACGTGTCGTCCCTCTTCAGCACCAGAAACGCCTGACGGCTGATTCCCAACAGCTCTCGCAGACCGCTGTTCTCCAGCTGCACAATCAACATCAACATATAAACCAGGAGATCACCATTACATTGTAAGTACTGCATTTAACACACTATAGGGTCGGGCATTATGACCATATATATCATGCTGGGTAGAAACTGATTACCGTAAATGTAATGTGGATAGTTTAAAATATAATCAGATATTTAAAAATAAAAATGAATTGTGTTACATTTTAAAATACTCAATGAGATAAATAAAATGTTTACATTTTAAAATACTCAAAATTATCAGTACTACAGTTCCTTTTTTATTGATATTATTCACACGACGGCAGTAAATTATTTTTTGTCAGCCAAACCCCTTTTGACCTAAAATAATAAATATTTACTTTTTGATTTTAAATTACCAATTTAAATATTTAACATTGACATGTTCACAGGTCTCAGATGTTGGTTAATGGTCACGTGATATACAGGTAAACAAATAAAATAAAATGTAATAATTATATTAAATTATTTTTATATAAAAATATATATTGAGCATTTTTATAATTACATAAACAAAAAAATATATTTAAAAAAGTCATAATAAAATACATAACTAAATAAAAATGACATATTATAGAAAATACAATTACGTTTTATTTTGATTATTTAAAGTGTTTTATTTATTTTAAATGCACATTTACATGTTTTAAATAATTACTAGCTTTTAGAGGTGTAATGCACTTCATGTTTTTGATAACTCTGAATGAAATATATCTTATTTCTCTTTGTATATTTATTTATTTTAACAATTTATATAAATATCTTACAAGGCTTTCATATTGAAATCTATGTGATAAAGAAAAGTAATCCAAAAGTAGTCAGATTACATTAACTGTTAAGTGCAATCAAATAGATGTTACTGTCTTCATAATTTGTTATCAGTAATTGTTACAGCAGTGTGCAAGTGACAGCAGCCTAATTTGTATCTCTCTCATATTGTATTTTCCCATCTTTGTTATTTTTAATATAGACAGAAAATAAACCGATCACTGACTCCTATTGCAGTATATCTATTGTGTCTGACCTCTAGACGTTTGATTCGCTCCTCATCCTCACACAGTCGCCCTTCATCCACCTCGATGGCTTTCCTCATCACCGTGGCCATTTCGTTTATTTTCTCAATGTGCGCCTGCATCTCCTGCGACATAAACACAATAAATGCACAAAAAATTTGAGGCACCAGCATTAAAGGGAATCTCATAAAAACCGTCTGTTAGACTGACATTAGTGTGCTGTTCTCTGAGCTGGGTGACAATAGCAGGATCGTCTCTCTTGCTGGCCATCAGAAGGCGAAACACCTGCTCTCTGTATTTGCTCATGATGACCTCCAGCGCAGACTGATGCTCCTCCAGTGACGTACGCAGCTCTGCCGAGACAAACGAGTGGATTTAGACTTAAAACAATCCCCCTTCAAATGACATCCTTCTAATTGCAAACCCTTCCGAACACCTTTGTTTTCCTGCTGCAGTTCCCGTATTTGCCGGTTTTCCTGTTGGATGCCCATGACCAGCGTGGAGCGCGGCCGGTGTCTCGCCACCTGGTTCAACACCTCAATCTCTTCCTGGTACTGAAAGAACAAGGATCATGAGTAAAACAACTCAGATCCCCATCAGAGAGATTGTGAACATACTCTGATACCTGTTTCATGGCCTCCACTCTCTTGTTCAGCAGCGTGGTTTGTTCGATCAGGATCTCAGCAGCACTGTCATGATCCCGGAGACGATCTACCAGTGATTTGGCATCGGCCAGCACCTTCTCCAGTGTACAGGTCATTCCTGAAGAGCACAGGAAACACTTAACCTGTTAACTGTCACTCACATCTTTGAACATAGACTTGAAATTGCATGATCCAAACCTAAATTTTTATAATTCATGACATTTTGTAACATGATTTTGATGTACCATTTTCAAGGTAATACAATTTTTGAATTTAAAATGGTTTCAAAAGGATTAATTATTTCTAAAGTGTGATAGAGAAAAAGGCCACAAAGAAGACAAAGTCAGAATTTAGAACTTATGATGTAGGTTTTTGAGGTGCACTCTTGCCATAAATTAATGTTACTTTTTTTAACAAAAATAGTAGTAAAATATCTATTTAGGAGTCTTAGACCTTTCCAACGATATATAGTTTGTCATGATTAGATTAGGATTTAATTGTAATATAACGTTAGTGAAGTAAACGTAACGTTAGGCGGCCAGTGACAGGTAACGAGTTAACTCATGATTCCGTTCATAAATACAATCGTCTTTACACTACAGATGATTAGATCGCTGGACAGCTGCTTTCCTGTCACTGCTGCGGATTATTTATGGACATAATGTGTCTTGATTTCAGAAATACTGAAAGGTAACGTAAGTGTGTGTCAAATGTTTTGGAAGACGACTAGCATTAGCTTTATCGAAAATAAACGCCAGTTGTTTTAATAAAATACTAGACAGTGTAAGGTTAAATACATACGAATACGAAGACAGAAACACTTTTTTAATTTTATTTCTGAATAACACCGCGAATAATTTAAAATGAAGAGATAAGCTTACCTTATCTTACAGCAACTGCTCAGTTGGAACACTTCCTGTTGCTGCGGCCGTGACGTCACGCAAATGCTTCTGGGAGATGTAGGCGCCAGCTTTCTTCCTCACACCGTCCACATGGAGGCGCAACGGATAAACTTTCTAAATTAAATTTGTAACATGAATGTTTTGTTTATTGCTGTAAAATTCACAAATTCCTTTGGTGACGCTTATTAATATTTAAACATCTGACTTCATCTTTATATTCTAAAGCTCCTGTAAATGTTATTATATTAACTGAGTTTGTTTGAAGGTTTTTATTGGTGGATTGAGGGCGTAATCAAATTTGACATTTTAAACAAACCCTGCCTTGTGATTATGACTCAAATTTATATCCAATTGCCAATCATAACTCAGTTACAGAGTTTTTGCAATTAATTACAGGGCGATATTATGGCATCATTGATACTATTACATATTCTACAATTATTGTATATAATTATTTAATCGATTATTTATAGGCACAGAGAGATCTATAAATATTGTTAAAGCATTAATAAGAGATTAAAGTGAATAAAGATATATAAGCAAAGCCTATGTGAGGCATCTCTACTCATTTAAATAGGGAACGCCCACCGACTCTCAAGTCCCCGCTCATTACCATTGAGATTATTCAGATCTGCGCTATGATTGGCTGCTTTGAACCACGAATCTCTACTGAACATTCCAGGACGCGTGGAGAAGGAGCTCCCGCTTCAGCTGATGCGCGTCCACGCACCCATCCCAGGCGTGCACGCCCCTGCAGCGGCGGAGCAAAACGTGGATGAAGACAACTAATCACTGAAACAACTAAACACACACATTCAACGCTGGTGAGTTTATTTCATGTAGTTTTTTTACAGACTCTCAGTTCCAGACTCTCGAAACCGGACGGGAGTGAGTGAGCGAGCGAGAGAGAGAGAAAGAGAGAGGGATGACTTTGTTTGTATGGTGTTTATGTGTTTGTTTTAAAAGAGAATACGTGTATAAAATGTCAACAAACCTGTCTTAAGTGATAAAATCCGGTCTTTTTATTTTTGGCATTTACACTGAAAGATGAGAGTTATAAGGAAGTTGCATGACTTTTCCATTGAAATGCGTCATGGCTCACTATGTATTTAAAAATACATCGCACATATTTGAGATAGTGGATCATATTTTTAGGGTTTGAATTGATCAGATCTTAAAATTTGAGCTGGGTGTATCTTAATTTTCAGGTGCAATAGGTGTATTTAGCAGGAGCATTCAATAAACTGAATGGACAAATATAAAAAATTAAATACTATATGTACTGATTCCTAAAGCAACTATTAAATTTTTTCAGAATGTCCAGTGATGACATTTTGATCAAAAACTTTGAAGCAAATGCACAGATGAATTGTTTATGATAAGGCCTATAACATGCATTTAGAAAATATATAGTGTGGATTTAATGGCATCTTGAATTTTGTGATTGCTATGCTTGTAAGCCACCCCAAAAACACCCCATGTCCTGTAGCTTTGCTGACCATCTGCCTGATACATGCATCAGGGGGTCCTTGAGCTTGAGAGGAGGGTGAAGGGGGAAATCCTGAAATGAATGTTGGGATTAATTTCCCATGATCTCTGGTGCACATGTTTTGAATCGTGGATTACTGTTTGTTTATTAATGACTCGGAGCAGATGATTAGTGGGACGGAGGAGCAACAGACCTACTGTGCTATTTAATGGTTAATTATAAGTGTCTTATAACAACCATGACAAAGGCTTCTGTTTACATTATACTATGGAGCGTCTCCATTGGTTTTAAGTGCCGGTTTTGCCAGTATTGGTGTCCTGCACAAATAAAGGTTCTTTATTGACATTGATGGTTCTCTGAAGAACTGATCACTGAAAGGTTCTTTGTGGAACCCAAATGGTTCTTCTGTGGCATCACTGCAAAAACCCACATTTGGAGCGTTTATTTTAAAGAGTGTGGACTGCTCTGGTTTTATGTTTTAGAGTATGTATATTGGCATGCAATTCTGGATCTTTTATTTCCGAAGCATTGTGGTGAGGTCATTGTTATGGTGAACTGTGTTGATCACTTTGTTTTGGTGAATTGGATCTTTGTTTTGTAATTGTAGAAGCATGAGAACATAGCTTTTCCTTTTTGTCTTTTCAATGGGGATTATACTTCAAACTGTGAGAAGTGATTCTCTAAAACCTGCTGTGACTCCTGTCTTGACTGTGTCCAAAAACCTAGGTGTTTTCATTAACAGCATTTTAATAATGTTTGTATATTTTTGAGCATCGTGAGTGTATTGCAACTTTTGAATGCTGTCAAGGAAGACACTAGAATCAAGACAGAGTGTTGGTTAAAGAAATAGCTTGGATATCAGGCTATCCAAGATGTAGCAGAGTTATTTTTATCTTCATCAGATTTTGAGAAATGTAGCATCACATCATTTGCTCTGCAATGGATGCACAGCAGTGAATGGGTGCCATCAGAATGAGAGTCTAAACAGCTGATAAAAACATCCACAAATAATCCACACCACTCCAGTCCATCAGTGTCTTGAGAAGCCAAAAGCAGCACATTGTAAGAAACAAATCCATCTACACATTTTTAACTTCAAACTGTTGCTTCTTGTTAAAATATGACTTCATTAGAAAGCTCCCAGTGAAAAAGTTTAGATCAGTTTTGGCTTGTAAAAGCTGCTTGATCTGTGCAGATTTCTCCCCTTATTCAGACCAGATGATTTTTCACCCGAGGAAATGTTATTATGGATTATAGACTCATCTTATTAATGATGGATTTGTTTCTTACAAACACGCATCTTCAGGCTTCACAAGACATTGATGGACTGGAGTTAGAATTTTGGATTAGTTGTGTGGATTATTGTGATGTTTTTATCAGCTGTTTGGACTCATTCTGACGGCACCCATTCACTGCAGAGCATCCACTGGTGAGCAAGTGTTTGCAAATGCTACATTTCTCCAAATCTGTCTCCAAAGTGTTGATGGTTCTGCCTACTAATGAAAGCAACTGACAGGCCAGTTAAGATCACAAGCAATGCCACAAAAAAGCAGGAAGGATAGGGGCTTTGATTGATGGCCGGATATATTTGGGACCCATGTGCAAGCCACTGGTACACATACATGCACAAACATGCATGTGCCACGTGCCAGCCAACGAGGATGCGTCTGGAAGCGTGATCCTCTTACGTGATTATATGAGGAGCCATGTGGACACTCCAGCCCTCACTACCTTTGTGTTGTTGCATTTAATTAAAGCGACTAATAGACTGAAACTCACGCAGATGTACATTATAGTAGGATTATAATGTTAGAATGCATTGTGTTCTGTCTGATGTTCTGCCCAGCCTCATTTCTGCTCCAAAAGTCACTGTTGTTCTGTGTTCGTCGTTAGCAGCTACACTGCCACTGAGTTACTCATGATTTTATCTGTCTGTGCTATGTTCTGGGCAGAAAGTTTAAATAGTTAAAAAATGCATCGTAATGTTGTTTCAAAATGATTTCATTGTTCGATGGAACATAAAAGGAAGTATTTAATTTTAATTAGAGAAATGTTTTTCTTTTTTTCATCAAAGGGAAGGACATAGTACATGAAAGTGCATTATTGTTATTTATATGATACTTTTCTTGTCCTATTTGAAGTTTAACAGTATTTGTCACCTTCGTATTTTGAGAACCTGCTAAATGTGATTCTCTTATTCATATAGGGAATTATGTCATTTAGGCTGGATCTTTAATTAGTCATATGTTAAAGGGATTGTTGACTCTCTCGTGCATCATAAAAGCTAGTCCATATTTAAATTCTTCTGAAACTAGAACATCAATTCTAAGTATTTATTTATTCTTTATTTAATTTTTTTTACCCTTTTAAGCTTGACACCTATTTTTCTCCATCTACTGCACTGTTCTCCTCCGCTTGACATTTTGTGGGCTTGAAGTGCACTTGAGCTCTCTCTCTGTGTGTCTTTTGTGTCTGGGTGAAGATTGAAAGAGATTGTTTATTCTCTTGGTGCCCTTCAAAAAATGTCCAGATTTTATTGTGTGCTGTCATGGAGGAGTTTGTTGGGAAGGACTGAGCGCGAGCGAATGAACCTTGGACTCGTGTGTGTGTGTGTGTGTGTTTGT
Source organism: Carassius auratus (assembly GCF_003368295.1). Lineage (NCBI taxonomy): Eukaryota > Metazoa > Chordata > Actinopteri > Cypriniformes > Cyprinidae > Carassius > Carassius auratus. The sequence goes on along the minus strand of NC_039271.1, from coordinate 626,830 downwards.
GGGGAGCACATGAGGAGGTTGTAACAATAGGACCTTTGTAAGTGCTTGGCTGGGATTGAATGAAGGTTTGCTGAGCGGCTTCACTAGTCATCCTCTGTCAGTGAATCGGTGTGTGTGTGTGTGTGTGTGTGTTGTGATTTACTGTGTTTAGGTGCATGTGTTCGTCAGGTGAGCGTCTCACTGAGATCACATGAGTGTGTGACTGACAGCGTGTGTGTGTGAGTGTGCTTTTGCTTTTGTTTCCTCAGCTGTGCTTATGTTGACTGAACTGTCTTAATCTTTCTGTCTCCTCTGGTATTTGGTCACAGTGATTTTTTTGGGTCATCATTAAATGAGCAATGAGCTGTAGGCGATGATTATCCGATCTGTGACGGGACAGACAGGGTTTAAGTGGAGTAAACTGACATGAACGCTGTGTGTGTGTGTGTTTACAGGAAATAACTGGCGTGTCTGAGCTGATGTGCGTCTGTTTTTATCAGACTCCTTGAAAGGTTTTTATCTGTTTCTCTTTCAGAATGTAGACGTGAATCTCTCTTGTTACTAATGATGGCAGTTCAGGCTGGATTGCAGGTATGAAACTTTATGATTTTATGTGATTTTTATATATGTGCTTTTGCAATTAGAGACAGGTGGATTTTGGACCTGCCTCCTCAAGAATGGTGTTTTTTTTGTTGTTTTTTATCACAGTTGTGATAGTTTGAATATTGTTTTAGAAGAAAAGGATGTCGGTGATATTGTGGGTCAAGATCTGAGCTAGTTAGAGAAGAGTTTCATGTTCAGACAAAGTCAAACAATTATAGCACGGTCCTGTGGTGTGAATTACTATTCCATATGATAAAAAGCAAGTCTGGAAGACAGATAAGATGAGAATTATTATATGTTATGACAGATTTTTTTTGTCAAGATAAACAAAAATTGTAAATGCTACATTGCAAACATTATGTACAGAATGATAAATTGATTAATTTGGTTTCAAACTGATTAATTTATCATTGTATGTTATTAAATCCACAGTATTTATAAAATTAACTTTAAGTGAGCATTAGGTGACAAAGCTAATCTAACTTTACAAATTAATATTAAATGCTGCACAATTATATATCTTCTACTTACTGATACCAATACATTAATTCTCTTAAATCAACTGATCGATTGATGGTTCAGCAAAAACAGTGAATTTCTAACTTAATTTATGCGAACTTATACATTAAAGCTATTATATATTGAAAAAATGAACTACTCATCTGCTCTTTTCCTTAAAGAGGACATCTGACTCCATATGGCTTCAGGGCAATGGTTCCCGCCATTTGGGTTCTAAATTGCTTTGAATTTGAATTTGAACATTCCAATTAGATCATCACAGACGTGTGTTACTGGTTTCACACCATCCTGTCTATCCAACTGTAAAATCTGATGTCATGTGTGAACTGACCACATTATGAAAAGCCATTGAAACATCTGTGTGTGTGATTTGATCGAACACTATAAAATGTTTGAATTGGGTTAATACAATACAATACAGATTGTTTTAAAGCAGCTTTGAAGTAATAAACAGAAAATAATAAGTGATCAGCTTCTTTAAATATGAGACAAATCCAAATAAAACCATTCATTCGGTGTTGATTCGGTTCACCTCAATAACAATGTTTATGTTGCAGAATACATCTATTGGAAACATTCTGGAAACAAATATTTTTTCTAGTAGCATTAATACGTTTATTCAAAGTTATCTGGTATTTAATAATGTTCTCAAAATATAAGCACAAAAACATCATGTATCATTCATGGAATGATTCATTTCTGAGACGTTCATATAACGTTAACAAAATTATAAAATGCATTGTTCCCTCAACGATTTTCACGTACCCCTGAAAAAATTTAACATTTTGACAAAAAACTGGACATTAGCTATGTTAGCTAAACATTTTTAGAAAATAGTCATTATCCAGCTCAATTCAGGTCAATTTGGTGCAATTAATTCAATAAAATTATGGAATATTAAGTATCATCTTCAGCATGTTTGTGTGAAGCCTGTGAGAGGTTTTACCAGTGTTGCTTTATCTAAATGTTATTACTCCTCTGCTTGTCCAAGATGTCATGTGTTTGATTAGAGCTTGAGTGTTTCTGACTGTCCTGATTTCAGCAGGATCGCTGTATTTCCAGAAAGAGAGAGAGAGAGAGAGAGCGTGGGATCTGTGTGAGGGGTCATTGTGGCCCAGAGACACAGTTTTGTGTTTCTCTGTGTTGATCCATCTGGTTTTTCTCTTTCTCTGTCTCTCTCTCAGGCTTGGTTCGGTGAGAAGTTAGATGTCCCGTTACAGAGTCCCCGGAGCCTGCGCTCTCCCCGGCCCGGCCCGGGTCTGGCTGATGTGTTCCAGTATGACCAGTGGTTGACCAAGCGGCACGAAGCCACGCTGGTGCCCATGCAGGAGGATCTGGCCATCTGGCTGAGCGGCATGCTGGGTAAACCTGCTAACACAAAACAAGCCGTCTATGACTCACTATCAGTGCACGAAAGTGAAAAATTACTCCCATTATAAGTCTAAATGCCTTTTCCTTTCGTCTGTCAAATAACTGAAACCCAAAGCCTCATCTATCAAGCAAAGAAGTGTGGGAAATGACATTTGCTCTCGTATAACGGTGATATACAACCCCGAAACAAGAACTCAATCTCTCAGTTTTGGTAGAAGAATAGAGGGTGTTGCCTTTACCTGTCTGTCCACATGCTGAACATGTTCACCCGGGTCGAAAGAACATTCAGACGTAAAACTATTGCTCTGTTTGTTTTGTTTGTTTGTTTTTTAGATCCTTTATGACAAATCATAATTGTCGATTATTCCCTTGAAACTGTGATTTATAAATATCACAGTTTACATTGAATGATGTTTACTCCATTGTTTGATGCATTGTTTGTGGTATTTATACAAAATACTAAAATGTGACTGTTTTGTGCTGTCATAAGTGTGAATTTTATGTACTATTCATAGTTTTTTTGTCATGTGACCTGCACGGAGACCTGGAGGGCAAAACAGCCATAGAAATGCAGCATAGGCCTGTCAGGTTTACTTGTATTTATTTGGCTGATGCTTTTATCCAAAGTGATTTTCACAGTTGGTGGAAAACACAACATGGTGCAGCCAAACCAGCAAACCAACAGAGTCAGACATCAGAGATTCTACCTGACATAAAAACCCTTGGCATCCATCTAAAACGCTATATGGACTGAGAAATGGGAAGATTGTTCCTGGGGTGCATCCTCAATCTGGCAACCCACATGAGCATGGAGTCAGTCAGTCCACTAACTGTAACTTTAACGTGTACTTATATAGTAATATTAAAATCCATGCAATATTTTTGGTTATTGCACACTATATACAAGGAGATGAGTCTAGCATATGAACACAAATGTTAAGCATTTTGCACTATTTTGAAACTTTGCACGATGCGCTTATATTTTGGGCTCATCTGCTTGCTTGTACATAGAATGCTTTATTAATATAGTGCATACAGTATTTGATCTTCAAATACTTTCTTAATGGATTAAGCCACATTTTTGCAATTGTTATCTATGGGAAAATGCTTGGTGTACAATTGAGCGTGTTGCATAGCTTGTGTTCATATACTGGGCACATCTGCTTAACTGTATATAGTGTACTTCATCAGTAAGGTATGTTCTGAATCTAGTCTTTTAATATCACTGTTTTAGTATGTTAATATATTGAACTGATCATCAAAGCCAGTTCTTGATGGCATAATGATGCTGAATTCAGTTAAAGGTAACTTAATATAGTCAGTTATGTAGTTGTTCTCGGGTCATTGGAAACATGGAGATATTTGTGTTTTTGCAGGTGAACATGTGACCGCCGAGCGCTTCATGGAGGAGCTGGACAACGGTGTCAAACTGTGTCGTCTGGTTGGAATTCTGCAGAGTAAAATCCCACAGGATTCGGAAACACAGGTGCGTAAGGAACGTGTGATGTAGGGATGCAGGACTGTTTGTGCATAATTCACATCTCTGTTTTGTTAACAGCTGCCCTTAAAGAAAATCCAGTTCAAGAAAAACGCCTCCCCTGGTTCATTTTTCGCCCGCGACAACACAGCGAATTTTCTGTCCTGGTGTCGTCACATAGGAGTGGACGAGACCTTTCTGTTTGAGTCTGAGGGTTTGGGTAAGAGACCATTAGGTTATGCTGCAACAAATTCAGAAATATGGAACAGAAGAATCTGTTCATAAAAATTAAAACAAAACTGTCATCAAATGCACACAGAAAAACACTACAACCCGCCAAAATAAAAGTTCGGTTTAACTTGAAGAAATTGTGACGGACGTATTGATACATTATTGTACAGTAGAATTAACTTCTTAACTTAATAATGATAATAATAATATAATGTATTAAAATATTTTTCCATATTTTAATTTCAATAATACATCTCTGTTGTGCTGCAGGTTGTTATTCAGCTCTTGTTTTACACTTTGCTTTTTGAAACTTTTTTAAATTCATTTAAATTACATTTTAAAATATTAATTAAAGTAATATTTGATGCTTTCATTTGTTTTTTGGTAATACATTTACAAACCATAAAACACAGAATCCAGAAACATTAAAAAACTGAATTCTGAATATGAACAATTAATAGTATTGTTAACCTTTTAATAGTATATTAAATTGCAAAAAATGTATGAATTCACTTGTTTAGACGTGTTATTAAAGCATTAAAACAAAATGCACAGAATTAAACCAGAAAACAAAACTGATTTCAAAGATCTGCTTGCTATGGTTCATTTATTATTTTTATAAACGAAAAACAACATTTACTACCGAGTTGAAGTTAATAAATGATCTTTTTGTAATTTTAAGCCCTTAATAAGAAGCAGAAGTTATTATTAATTAAGCTATTGAAAACATTTTCATTAATTGAAATAACGTTGACATTAAAATTATAATACTTATTAGAAGTAAAGCTTAAAATAAATTTATTTGAAGTTTAAGTTAAAACACCAAAATTATTAACTGGAAAAAAATAGAAAATAAAAATGAGGGGGGAAATAATTATAAATTAAATACAAAAAACAAGCTAAACAAAAGCTCATAATGTCCTCCGTAAAAACCTTTCATTCTAATATGTCAACAAACAAGACTTTTAGTGGATTTTTAATTAAATATTACCTCGTTTGGATATTTAAAAGAAACAAAATGTTGTTGTAATGTACTATGATTTATTAAATGTATAGTGATATCTATTAGTTAAACCCTTACTATATTCACTTATGTCACCAGTCCTGCATAAAGAGCCGCGGCAGGTGTGTCTGTGTCTGCTGGAGATCGGACGCATCGTCTCCAGGTAAGAGAACCGGCTCTGATGATCACGCAGGTGACTGATGTCAGGGCGTGCTCTGGGGTCAGAGGTCAGGGGCTGCTTTAGGGGATTTAAAGTTGGGTCGAGGGGCAAATGTGTGTGGATTTCACAGGGTTTAAGTGAATTGGCTTCAGGACTTTTGTTCTGTAGAGAATCTGAATGTATAGAGTTTCTAGAAGAACAAAACTGCAACTGTAAGTTAAGGATAATCTATAATGTAAAGGGATCTATTTTGCAAAAATAACCATCTGAATGCATATTACCTTAAAACTTTTTTATATAAATTTGACGTGTGAGGAAATCAGCAGTCATTTATGCAACTGAATGGTCATTATACACAAATATTGAATTGCATGTATAACATGATTAGCTGGTAAAAGGTTAGGATTCACTGTTAGGACAGTGTGTTGATGGGGTGTTTTGTTTGTTGGTTTAGGTTTGGGATCGAGCCTCCGGTTTTGGTTAAACTGGAGAAGGAAATTGAACTGGAGGAAAGTCTAACGGTGACGGATCACTCGTCTCCAGTGAAAACATTCACTGTGTGCTGTCAGCACGGAGCCCTGTATCACGCCGTGAGTATCACACACACACACACACACACTGAGATCAGGCTTGTAGTTTGAGTTGAAGCATTGCCTTGGTCTTTTTATAGTTTGTATGCAGTATGTATAGCTGCAAAAAATGGCAATTTTCTGTATGCATGCATTATCCAAATGACAACCTGCAAAATGTGCAGCATACGGCAGTACACACTCTGTTTGTGTGTGCATGTGTGTGTGTGTGTGTGTGTGTGCACTGATTTGGATGGTTTATGAGGACACAACCTTATAACCCTGGCAATCATCTGAAATATTTAAGAAAATGTGTTTTATTTGTTGTATTTTCCTCAATGATGAGGCTCAGCTATTGTCTGTTGAGTGTGTAAACAGCAGCTGTTGTTCAGAGACATGTTTCACACGGGGAACAATTTAGCCCATTTTTGTCTCTCAGCCCTAATAACCAGCGGGACACCCTCGGGTCCTGAGCTCAGAACAGAGCTAACTTCCATCTTGAAAATGAGTGAATTTTTCTCTGGTTTCACCCAAACAAACTCCGCTTCTTGTAGGATCATGCGGACCAGGACGACCCTCGCTGTAACTGCTCACAGAAGTTTTCCATCGAGTATCTGTCCGAGGGACGCTACAGGCTCGGAGGCAAGATCCTGTTCATCAGGGTAGGAGCAGACTTTGGGACCGTTTCTACAAGTCATTATAAAAGTGGAAAGTAGCAACAGTCTGAGTGTAAATATCAGAAAAGATTCAAATGTAGGGCAAGGCTGGGTTATATTTATCACTTGTTGATTGGATGTTGGATGTGGGCGTGGTTTTCAAATGTGGAGGCGGGGTTTAATGGCCCCTTGATGTTAAGAGCTATGAAACCCCGACTCCACTGGACGATCCAGTTATGATATTTTCATTTAACATTATGAGGTCCAAAAGAAATATGCATTTATACGTTTCATTTAGAAAGTTGAAGTATTTCATGCCTATTTTAATCATCAGCAATGGTACATTCTGCTAAAGTCACATTGCAGAAGAGTAGATAACACACTCATCTGAGTGCACTTTCCTCATGTCTTTAGACTCATTTAAAACTGCCTAATGTTCACTTTATATGTTAGTACAATTCGGTTTTTATTTGAGCCTGATTATTAAATACATTTGATTAATTGATTATGAAATAATTTTGGTTTCAGTTTTTTTTGTGTGTGTGTAATGTCTTGTTTTTTTTTTTGGTTGATTTATTTAGTAAATTTGATTAAATGATTATTAAATCAACTTTATTTTCGGTTTTAGGGTAAATAAAAACCTTTACCTACAACTTAGATTTTATTCGAGCATTGAAAATGAAGTACATTTGATTGTTAAATATACTTTCATTTTCATTTGAATAAAAATGCATTTTGATGCATCACTAGTATTTAATTCTGGGTGTGCTTCCTCTCTTAGATGCTCCATGGGAAGCACGTGATGGTGCGTGTCGGTGGAGGTTGGGACACTCTGAAAGGGTTTCTGTTAAAATACGACCCCGATCGCGTGCTGCAGTTCACTACTCTAGAGCAGAAGATTCTAGCCTATCAGAAAGGCCCGTCCGGCTCAGGCCCCGCCCACACAGTGCAGGCCGCCCAGCCCCCCACGATGGACCCCATCGCAGCCGTTAACCTCCTCCCAGAATCATCCTCTTCATCGTCATCCTCCACGACGTCTGTGTCCAAACCCAACCCACACACGCCCCGCGGCGTCACCCAGTCGCCCGCTTCCACACCCTCAATGCCTCGTAAGGCTTCTGCACCCAGGAAGATTTTTCACACACCCACAGCTTCACCGAGAACCACTCCTTTTTCGTCGCCCGCCCCAAAAAGAAGCCCACTTCCCCAGACAGCCCCGAAAGGGGTTTCCCAAAAAGCCCCTTCAGCCAGCTCCAGGACCAAACTGCACCTGCGTGGGTCTCCATCTCAACCTCGCAGTCCCGCCTGTCCCGAACCCACCAGCAAGCTGCCCAAACCTTCAGCCGCTCCGAAAACCGTCCAGCGCAACACCCGCCCTCCTCCGGCCCCCACCCGCTCGCTGCTCGCCCAGAGACGCCCTCCTTCCCCTGCCTCCGCCCTGCACTCAGATTCCAGGAAGGGTTTTCCTGGTTCCCCTCGCTTGGCTCCGAATGACCCCAAACAGACGACTGCTCTCGCAAAACCTTCTGTGACATGCAAGAGTAAATCTCTAGAGCAGAACACAGCCGTCGTGTCTGTCAGCGTTAAAACGACCCACAGGAAACCTCTAGTCAGCAGTCACCCTCCCGTCCACAGCAGCGCCTCTAAACCAGCGTCTACGAGCTCTGACCACACACACACGGCACGGACTAAACCCAGCCAACGTAACCAACCCTACTTTGAGATGAACAGTAAGAGAAGGGGAAAGAACTAAGAACTCTGGGATATTTATATTGATGCCACATTTAATTTTTACATTTTTCTTATTTAAGTGAAAATGAGGCTGTGACATGTGCTGTCCCTGTAATTCAAACATTGACAATATGTTTTATTAAATGCGAAGCTATGAAAATGAGACTTAAACATGCTGCACATCTGTCTGTAACGGCTTTCGTTTTCATTTAAATTAAATATGACATCATCTGTTTTCAAGCTAAAAAATCATCAGGATATGTCGGGAAATGGATACATTTTATATTTAAAAAAAATGAATAGGGTTTTAATTTCTTCTTCAGCTACTGTAATTATCGTTATTTTAGCTAAGCAAGCTTTTATAGGTTTAGTTTAATTGTTTAAATTCATGCACGGTTATCAACAAACTCATATCACGGTCAGCATCTTTTAAGGTATTTTAAGTCAGTTCATGTTTGTTAACCTGATCTGATTTGACTCCTCGTTAGATTATAAATGGATCGGCATCATTTATTAATTCCACAAATCATGTATCGGCTGTATGTCAGTGTATTCTGTCGTAAAGCAGTAAGTGTGTGTGTTCAGACTAATGTCTTGATGTATGATGCAGATGCAGGGTGTTCAGATCATGTGGCATTGATCTGTAACACATGTAAACGTCTGTTTCCACTTCATATTTACATTAAGAGCACTCTTACTGTATTACATAAGAAACACATATAGATGGAAATCCACTCCGGTGTTTCAGCTCTTATCAGACACCCCATAATATCCAGAAACACCTCTCTATGGCAACCAAAGTGCAATTAATGTTTGAATTTCGAGTGGCATCATTTTACAGCACATTTTAAAAACTATTTAAGATTATTATGGGATTATGTGCCTTAGATTTGTGCTTGTTGGAATGAATGTGTGGTTTATTATCAAGACTTTTTTTTTTTTTAGTCAGGATGGTTAGTTTGGAAGATACTGCAGTTTAATTTGTATGTTTTAAGTTGGTCGAACAGCCAGCTGATATTAAATGAAATGCTACCTCCTTTATATTTCACCACACAAATACTACTGACTCAGTCATGTTCATAAACACCTGAGCTTTTATTACTGTCCAGAACAATGCTTAATATTTTCCAGTTTGTGGCCTATAAATATAAATTTGTAAGGGTAATTGTTCTCTTTTTTTTTCCTAAGATTAATTATATTTTTGTGCATCAGATTGTGTGAGAGATATTTTTCCAGCACTTTAAGAAAATGTTTTGAATGTATCTTATTTTCTTTGTTTTGTTCATTTGTGCTCTTTGCATTCTGTCAAATAAAGATCTATATGGTGTAAGATTTTTAGCCTACTTGAACGTGGATTAATTAATTCAGAGTAGCAGGTAAATTAAGATTAATCTGGCATTGTGTACATATCAGGATGATATTACAGTGTGATGCAGTGAAATCCAAGCAGCTGAAGTCTTTCAGATAAAACAATTTTAGTTTATTTTAAGACAACAAAATCATAAATGATAACAATTACAGAAAGTACAACATTGAAACTTGCATATACCACAGTGAAAATGAGATTCACTACAATAAATCAATATCTTCTCGTATATAATAAATAATAATAAGAGCTCGTGTGTGATGGTGCTGCGCCCTAGTGGCTAAAAAGACGAACTACAAGATCATACATTTTAGATTTGACCGACCAATGCAATCTAATTAGAAGTGTATACCAGGATTATTATAGAAAACTAATACTATTTAAAAAAATAATAATATTTGAAATAAAAAACGCTAACCTGAAAATATAAAGAAAACTTTTTATTTGTAATGTAAATGTGTGGAAAGTTTTTCAGTCAGGTGTCAACATTCCCATTCTCTTCAACTCTTCAAATACCTAAAACTGAAATAAAAATAAACATGTTCTAGACATTTTAAAACAGAAGCATAATTATTAAGACAACAAAATTACTGAAAAAACATTACAAATATGACTATTAAATATATTATCTCAGTGAAGCTAAAATAACAATGGTTTATGCATACGTGCATTTTGATGTGAAGAATTAATGTTTATTTTCAATTAGCATGCAGATGCATTTCAGAATCTATCAATGTGTTTCTTAGGCAAATTCTAGCATTTGCATATGTTCTTGGTTTAACCGTGGAAATGTAAAACACAACATTTTCGATGTTTAACCACATGATGGCGAACTCTACCCACTTTTATGGAACATAATCTGGCTACTTACAGCTTGTCTTTTCCCCTCCTAAACCTTAATTTGCTACTTAATATCTAGGTTTGTCTCTGAGTTTAAGCACAGACTGGATATATCATTCTGGTTTGCTCGTGTATCCATCAGATGATAGACTAATGCTAAACAGATTAAGTGGACAATCTATTTTACGTCTAATAACTTCTCTGATGATGCAAACTAAACTTTTCCTCAGTCTTTATGTCTGTGCATTTCTGTTTCCTTCCTGATTGATATATTTATGATATAATTTTAAAGAGATTGCATTTACAAAAAAAAAAGCATACTGATCACAAGATGATCATATTTGACAATTTCAAACACATTTCTGGGCCTTGACATTTTAAAATCCTCTTGATGTTTCCAGTAATAATAATGCATGGTTTGTACAGCTATACCATCTGCAATTCTTAGAAAATATACATTTACACAACTTTACAGTACACGATTTTAGATATTAAAACACGGAAGCGGATTATTAATACACCGCGAACTGGGTTTACAAATCTAAAGAAGCAGAAACAGTCAGATATCTTCCAGACTTTGAAGATAAAATGATTCCTCCTCAAGTTATTTGAAATCTATGATATAAATCTAATCTAGCTTGATAAAAATATATTTATTCGTGCGCGTTCACTCGCGCAGCGCTCGAGCTGCGTCAAACCTGGTGCGCGCGGACGACGGCTCAACATAGCAGCGCACCGCAGCAAAACGCATCCCAAACTCGCTCGAAATAGCGCTAAAAACGACAGAAAATTCAGTTTCCTCGAACTGTTATTATCGTCTGCTTGACAAAATGGGGTCTTTCGCGTCGTCTCCGCCATTTTGTGTCAGAATAACTTGTGAGAGGGGTGCGTGTAATGGTTGAATGTAGTCACCCCGTGTCGTTTATATCCGCCCGGCGGGTGTTGCAAGGGACCGGGAGTAAATTACTGTTCATCTGCTGCGACAAAGCGAAGATTGTACTCCTTTAAATGCAGACATCATAGTTTGATCTTTTCCCCCCAGACCTGAAAATAACCAAATGATGTGTCATTAGCTGTGTTTCTTTTAAAAGTAATTCATTACATTAATGCGGTACTTCCTCGAAAAGTAACCAATTACATTACTTTGTTACTTTTTATGTAAAGTAATTTGTTATGTTACTTTTGTGTTACTTTTTTCATCTGGTTTGGCCTCTGTTTTTTTTTAATCTCAGTAACACAAATGTTTTGTTTATCTGAAGACATTTTGCTTATTATTATTATTTTTTTTTTACATGTATGACAGTTCATCATATGCCAGGGAGCAAGACAATAATGTAAAAAAAAATTGACAGTTGTTTTCAGCTTTCTCATTAGAAGAATCAGAAATCATACACATATAGAAATTATATCTTCCAGAAAAATTCTAAAGGAAGGCTTTCACTTATAAAATTTACATGCATGTATAAAATATTTAGCCTTAGTTGAATAAATAAAAAACATCTAACTCTTCACTATTAGTATGGTTGATCATCGAAGGTCAGCAGCAAAGACGTTGGTCAATAAAAATAAATTAAATACATAAAGGATATTTGTGCATTCTCTGAGAAGAATTTATAAGATACAAAATCTGTCACTGGGTCGATACCTCTTCAAAAGGTACAATTTTGTTGTATATTAGTACCCAGTCACAGCTTTTGTTAAAGATAACATGTACCAAAAATTGTTGTAAATAAAGCCTTTTGTATTGGATCTTTGATGCAGCAATGGTGAAAACGTGAATTAAAACTGCTCCGCTCATGTGACATCTTGCACTAACCATGTGACTCTGCAAGTTTAACTGAGTCCCTTTGTTTTTTCCACTTTTGCAGGAAATTCACTAAAACACTTTATAAATGAAAACTCAAGTTAGTAGTTGACACATGACTCTGTTTTAAAAATACGAGAATACTGAAAATCTATTAATTTGACTAAATCTAGTTCATTGTAGGGATAGAAAACAGTAAACACTTTGTATGTCTCAAGTTTTGTTATTTTCATGACGTTAAACTGTCATTTCCCTTCCCCCAACCGACGCTCCGGGCTGGTACTCTTGTTTAACTGTGTGGCCGAGTTTCGCGACCCTCCCTTCGCTTCAGCGAGCTCCGTCTATTGTTCATGAGCGGCGCTTTGGTGGGTGCAGTACCGAGGCTTGCCTACTGAGGGCGCCGCGGAGCAGCGCGGCCTCGGGTCTTTTTGTCTGAACTGGATCCCGCTGCCGCTTCACAGTGTGCGCGATTAAACCGGAGCCGCGTCCGTCCCGCACTGTCAAAAAGCCCACTCCAAACCCCAACACAAGCGCAGCCGGTGCCGTTGTTCTCCCGTGCAGCCATGAGCGGTGCAGCGCTGCCGTTGGACTGAGCTCGCTCTCGTTCGCGGGCTGCTCGCGCTGCCGTTGGAGCAGGGTTTCTTTACTCTCATCTACCGTCGTTTCTTTAACTTTTCAAACACGCAGCCGCGCCGGAGCGGAGCGGACCGGAGCATGGGATCCCCGGACTCTTAGGAACCGAATCTGAATTTCGAATTTCAGCGAAACGATGGCGAACTCGACGGGGAAAAACCTCCCCGAGCCGCGGAGGAAAGGACAGGCTTTTCTGGACGAGCTGCGGCAGTTTCACCTCAGCAGAGGGTGAGCGGGAATCTCGCTCTGATTATAACTTGGATGACCGGTGAGGGGTCCTTACGACTGGAGAGAACTCATTCGACTGTTTTTCTCCACAGATCTCCGTTTAAAAAGGTTCCCGTGGTGTGTGGGAAGGAGCTGGACCTAGGCGCTCTGTATATGAGAGTGGTGTCTTTAGGGGGCTTCGCGAAGGTAACGTTAAGTTCCTCACACTCACACTAAACTTAACATTTCTCATCTCACACACACTCTTCCAGCGCGGTTCGGCGGATCTGTGTGCGGTTCTGCCGTACATCGGCCTGTGTAAGTGTGTGTATGTGTGTTGTGTTGTGTAGTGTGTGTGTGTGCGTGTATTTGGTCCCAGACGCGCGCACACACACACTTCCATACACACTCACTTCAAAATTACCGGGCGGCTTTTACATCGATAACCCGGACTAAGACTGAGGCATCGAATCCCGTCCGGACCCGCCGTTTACATCAGCGGCTTTATCCCTCTCGTGTGGCGGAGGATTGAGCGACTGTAGGCCGCACACAGGCCTGTGTATACCGCGCTGTATATAATGTTTCAGCCGATTACCTCGCACAGATCCGCGGTCCGGGACCGGTAGACTCGGACGGGTTCGGCTCAAAGCACCATGTTTCCCAGCTACTGGTCTGATTTATTCATTTCACATTGGAAAGTATAAGTTAGCCGGAGTGCTAATAGGAGTTAGCATGCACACACACATATACACACTGAACACACACACGGTCCTGCATCGGAACCGAACCCCTCTCACCTGTCTCATCACCCTACAGGTGTCCGACAAGAACCATTGGGCCGAACTGAGCGAGGATTTCAATTTTCCCAGATGTTGCTCGAATGCTGCTTTTGTTTTGAAGCAGTACTACCTTCGGTGAGTGTTTCTTATTCAGTTTCTCTCTCTCTGATCGACTCCTGCACATGTGCTCAATGTTTACAGGCGCCTCTCTGCTCCGGTTCTGACTCACAAGCGTGCGTGTCGGAGGATCGTACGCTCGTGGAGACTTTTTACAGTGTTTTTTAATTTCAGCTTTTGTTATGTTGCTAATGCAACCCTATGTGGCAAAAGTAATCTAAACCAGGGAGCTTTACACATTGATATTGTGTGCTTCTGGACTTGTATTTGAGTCTCTTTTAAAGATGCATCTGTCAATTGCATTGCAATTTGTTTTAATGACAGATTCTGTATGTTTGAATATGAGACGAAACTCCAAAACTACTTTTCTAATTTCATTTCCTTTTTCTATGAAGCTTTATAATCCAGCGTTTCTTGTGTTTCAAAATAGAAAGATTCTAAAATACAAATCAGGAGTTTTACGGCATTTAGATGGCTATTTTTGATTTAGGCATTTGGGTCAGTTTTAAGGGTACCATTTATTGAGTAGCATATGGTTCTTTGTCAAATGCTGTAACGTAACAATACAAGTGTTTTAATTTGGAAAGATTTTCAAGTCTAAATCAGGAGGTTAGAGGGTTGTTTGGGTTACTTCTAAGGATGCATCTGTCACTTGCATTAATCTACATGAGTCTTTTGGTTTGTAGGCATAGTTTAGTTTTGTCATTTATCTGGTTTGAGTATTTCTTATGAAAATTCACAACATGCATGTGCAGAGTCCTGTATATTTAAATAAGAGACGGGAAACTTTAGAGTGGTAGATGAATGTTTTGGATCTGCGTTCAGATGTCAACTCTCACTTGATTTTGCCATACAGAACGTGTTTTGTGCTTTCTAGGTTATCTGTGTATTTATGAATGTGGTTAATGGTGTTTTACAACTTGCACACGGTTGATTCGTGTATAAACCACCAAAGACATCATTTCACCAGCTGCTACACATGCAAAATTGTACTGTTTTTATATATTTGTAGTATCAGCAGTGAGAAGCGTACGGCCGTAGCACTGCGGTCTGCTCTACTGCTGGTTTTCCACGTGCGTTTCTCTCTAGTTTAGTAGGTTATGAGGGGGGTGAGACAGACCGAGTTGGCAGCAGGGAGCGTTTAGGCTGTGTGGGCCGTGAGAAGGAGACGTACACCTGCCATGCAACAAACTAAACGTAATAACCATTCTGCAAAGTGTCTTTTATCATCCTCACAGTCATTGCAAGAGAGGTTGTTTGTCAGTGACGAGAGCTCAGCACGCAGAGGGATGCAGAAAGACAATCTCCTGTGTGTCTTCCTCATGAGAGATGAGATATTGCTTGAGCTTTAACTGGCTTTATTTGAAGCATATGCATATTTGTATTAGATGAGATCTCTTTGGCTTTTATTTTCATAATCAAAGGTGTCAGTGCTGCTCAATTCTGATGTAATACTGGTTTTGAAAGAGTTTAGACAGACATGATGATAACTCAGAGAAAATCCAGTAGCTGTAATAAGATTTTTCTTTTTCTTTTTTTTGCAGTATTAGTTATGACTATACATGTAAACATTCAAAACTAGTAATGTGATTTTGAGCTGCAGGTGTTTTCATTGGATCAGGATGCTGGGTTGTTTTAATTACAAATACTTTTTCCCAAAGCGTTCAAGGTTTATCTCAAAGCCGCGGAATATCTCCGGAGTGTCCCACGTGCGTCACACGAGGGGAAAGGGATTCAGAAGATCTTGCTTTAGTAGATCCTCATTTCTGTCGGATCTCACTTAGTTCAATTCACTCACACACAAATTCTCGCTGGCTCCAACGCGTCCCGTTTTCAGACAAAAATGAAGGATTTAATTTGCACTTGTTTCATGGATTGCAGTAGAACAGGTGTCTCCATTAGGACACTGTTGTCTTGTATAACTCCTATCACTCACGCTGTAGAAGAGCTGGCGAAGGGAGTTGAACTTGTGTCTTTGGGTCTGTGGTGTGATGCTCTTACCGCTGAACCACTCGGCACTGATCGGAGCCTGTGTAGTGAGTCATTTAAATGTGCCGTCTGGCCAGATAAAGAGGGGAGAGCAGCTGAACAACACATGTCAATGTCTTAATTAGCAAACGAGTCAGTTTTTAGGGACAAGGCAGCTTTATTTTTTTTTAATGCATGGCGTATCGGAGCATGTGTGATGTGGTTCGTTCTTACCAATCATTTATTCACTTTGAACACAGTTTTGCGAATCAGTTGATTCGGTTCATGTCAATTCATTTGACTCCTAATTGAAATGTCCCCAGTTTTTGAGAAATATTTAGTAAGGTTTTTTTTTTTTTTAACAGTGCTGTTACATGGTGCATGCACTTACTAAACTAATAACAATAAATGATGCATGCATACAAACTAAAAGCCTATAGAAAGCATCATATAGTAATCAGTATAACGCAGTTCTTAATTGTGTAATTACGCTGTATCAAGGACACCTTCAAATAAAGTGTAACCAAATGATGGATCGTGTTGATCGTTATACTTCTATTATGCGGCCTTCTCCCAAATTAATTTCCACCTCATCATTAACTGATTTGATTTGTGAATCGGTTTATTTGCAGATTGAGCACCACTAACTCTTTGAATCGCATGCAAATGAGCCTCAAATGCAAATTGTCTGAACGCATAGAATATAATTTCATTCCTCTGTTCATGTCTAGCCAGACAGTCGTTGGTCTCCGATTTGTTTTTGGTCAGTTGGTCTTAAAGAGTGTAAATTTCACATGTAAATATGTAGAATGTCATGGTCATGCAGTGATAGTTTTTAATTTATTCTGTTTACTGCAGTATTGAGGAGCTGCATTACATAGACTCGAGTTTTAATTCTGTTTGAAGACATGTTGCATAACCATTCTCATGTAGTCCTATTTGATTTTCTCCTAGACACAAATATATCCAGCAGCTCCTGCAGGTGAAACTTGACCTTTTTCCTCTGTGTCTCCAGTAGAGGGCAGTAATTCTCTGTCTGGACTCAGAAAGCGCCATAGTTCCTCATCAGTCAGCTTCATTTCTGTATTTACATCTCCGGATTACACCGCTGATGCTGTGTGTTATGCCTTTTAGGTTTATGAATGAAAAGATAGAAAGATCTGCCTTCCTTCAACGTCTCCAAGAGCAGGGCTGAGCTGACTTAAATTGTGCATAATAAACCTGATGATTTCGGAAGATCTTCATTTAGTGTCTGGAGAAGCATCATTCTGTAATCAGCCCTGTGTTTGTCTGAACTCATCAGCATCTACATTAGGTTTTTTAGATTCATTGAGTTGCAGGTAGTGAATATAACACTTATATACAATTATTTAAAGTGATAGTTCAGCCAGAATACATTTATTTTTTTACTCGTCTTCATGTGGTTCCAGACTTGTATGACTTAAAACATACAAGGTTATTTTGAAGAATGTTAGTAAGCAGACAGTTTCGGTTCCCAGTGACTATCATTATACGGACAATTTAAAAAAAAAAACTAAAAAACAGTGAAAGTTAAAGGGAACTGAAACCGTTCGATGGCCAACATTCATTAAAAAATATTTTCTGTGTTGCACAGAAACAAGCAAAAAAAACATGTTTGGAAGCACATGAAGACGAGTAAATAATGACACTGTCTTAATAGCAGCAAACCAACTTTCACGTACCACCGTAATTCACATAGATTAAGAAAACATTTAAATCTGACGAATGAACTCGCATTTCTTGTTCAGTTATATCCACTATCACTATTAAAATCCTACAATTACACAGTCCAGTGAGTTGAACGTCTGTCCAGGCTGTGTGTGTCCGGTCACGGTGCAGTGTGGTGTTTTCTAGTGTTTATGGAGCACAGATATCTATTTCTAGTGTTTGTATTGTAGCACGTGGGAGGTGTGTGTGTGTGTGTGTAAGTGAAAGCTCATTCAGTTGAGGGAACCACTCATGAGTCATCCTCACACACAGAGCAGGACTGTGAATATTACTATTTAGACTCACAATATGGTCGATCCTGATTCTCTGGAATAAACCGCTCGTGCTTTCTGACCGGCGTTCAGTGTGTGAGGTTACAGACCTGTGTGAGGTGAAGTGTTTTTAGTGGGGATTTAATCAAGTATGACTTTTGTTAGGTTGTAGACTTTTGCATGTGAGTTTTCTCTTTGCGTTTCATCTTTCCAGTTAATCGTGAGTCAATGTCTGTTTGTCATCTTGTCAAATCTTTATTGAGTAATGTGTAAGGTGCAACTTCAATGGTTTACTAATGAAAATCAGCAGAAAATGTGCTCACCCTCAGGCTATCCAAGATGTTTCTTGATCAGATCTGTAGTATTGCATCTCTTGTGAATGGGTGCCGTCAGAATGAGAGTCCAAACAGCCGATTAAAACATCACAGTAATCCACACCAGTCTTGAGAAGAGAAAAGCTGCTTGTTACATACAAATGCTAATAGATTTTCTCAGTCCCTGAGGTACGGAGGTTTGTTTGTGTGTGTTTTGCTCATGGAAATGAATGACATTCGCACATCATCTCTGTGAACAGTCATCTAAATGCAGAAACCAATGTCTGCTTCTTTCAAGAACGCTATAAAATGTGTACTCCGTGCTCACTGGTCAGTGAATAAATGTGTCTGGATATTTCATGTCTCTTAAATCTCCCCTGAGATCGTGAGTGTGTATCTATCTGTCTGTCGTATTGTGTGCTGATGTATTTTCTGGTCTCTCTGCAGTTATCTAGAGAAGTATGAAAAGGTGCATCACTTCGGAGAGGAAGATGAAGAAGAGCAGCCGGGGAATCCGAAACATTTGCTTCCGATTGGTGCAATCCCCACGTCATACAACTACCAGCAGCACACTGTATCAGGTACAGATGAGCCCTGTCTGCTTCTCTGAGACACACACACACACACACACACACACAGCTGGCTCGAAGGGTGTGTGTGTTTGAGCTGCACCTGTGAAAACTCTTAATGCCTTGAAGGAAACCGTACTCCTTCCACTGCGCTCCTTTCAGAGAGACAGATGATATTTCCCTTTACATAAGGACTGGGGTAGGCTTTAGTCTCACTATATGTGGACTTAAACATGTGAACTTCATTTCCAGAGCTGCTCTGAGAATCATTTCACTAACCTTTGACCGATTAATTTGATTAAACTTTCATCAGATACACACAATTCAAAGAGCTTCATGACAGACTGCTAAAAGCTAGTTTAATTTGAAGAAATGAGTAGAATCTACTTCTCAAAGTAATAATACATACATTTTGTATTCGTTTTGGTTTCTGAAAGCATATCCACAGTAACAAAATTTTCATCCATTTTTTTTTTTTTTAACTATAAACCCCTGATGTGCCGCACTTTTGGGAAAGGAATTTTTATTTGATTTCAATGATAAAAGATTTGGACCGTATTAAATATTGTTCCTGCGTTTGCCGTGAATATTGTCTTATATGGCAAAAAATCATAACCACAGTTTTCCATAATACATTTGTATTAAACCATAAAGCACAAAATCCAGAAAAATGAAAATCGATGACACCGAATTTCTGAAAAAATAAAACATTTCATAGGAATCTGTTGTATAATTTAATTTATAGGTTGCACTATAATGGTTAAGATTTGGTTTAGGGGTGAGTTTAGGCTTATTAACCCAAGTGCTTTAGTAAGTACATAGTATGTAGAACAGGATTGTAAAATAAAGTCAATCGATATTTCCTAACTCCTCTATATGCTGATGTAGATCTTTTTGGGAGAAGTGAAGTTTACACATGAGGTCTGAAACCAATGCATCACTGGCTGAGTCTAAAGACACGCTCACAAAGAAATGTAACACAATTGATCTTTTGCTTATCCTTTGTTTGACAGACTATCTCCGCCAAAGCTATGGGCTGTCGACGGAGTTCATCCCTCCATCCGATTACAACAAACTGGTGCTGTCTCTCCTCTCCGGGCTCCCGAACGAAGTGGACTTCGCCATTAACGTGTGCACGCTCCTGTCCAACGAGAGCAAGCACGCCATGCAGCTAGAAAAAGAGCCCAAACTCGTCACGCTGCTGCTGGCACACGCGGGGGTCTTCGACGACTGTGCGTTTAACACTGCGGCTACTAGAGGATTTGCACTTTGGGAATGCATGCGTGTGCTAACGTTACATATGTTTGTCTTTCAGCGTTAGGCAGCTTTTCTGCTTTATTTGGGACGGACTGGCAGGAGAAAACGTCACGGGACTTTGTGAGGGTAAGAGACGGCGATGATGTCATCATGCATTTCTTGCTTGCGCTCTGTTCTCGCGCCTCTTAACTCTCTTATTCTCTTGTCTTCATAGTTTTGGAAAGATGTCATCGAAGACAATGAAGTGAAAGATCTCATCTCAGACAAGAGCTGCACACCCCAAAGTATGTGGTTGTTTGCGTCCTGGCTGCTCTTGTTTCATTTGATGTGGTGAACAGTAGTTTCACTTTGATTAGTTGATATGTTTTAACCAAGCATTACTTAAGTGTGCATTGTGTGTTTTTCAGACGCATTGGAGATGAGGGACGTCTGCTGTCCTCTCTTCCACCCGACACGTGCCGTAGGCATCGGAGACATCGAGGGCCAGCGGGTGTTGCAGGTGGCAATGATTCTGAGGAACTTGTCCTTCGAGGAGGCTAACATTAAACTCCTGGCAGCTAATCGCACATGTCTGCGCTTCCTCTTACTGTGTGCGCACTGCACCTTCATCCAGCTGCGACAGCTGGGTCTCGACACGCTCGGCAACGTCGCTGGAGAGGTTAGTCCTCAATCTACAAGGTCTTTATAGAGTGCTGAAATTACCACTTTTTTGGTCGGGCCAGCATGTAAGTTTACATCACCGATATACCCCTAAAAAAAAAAAAAAAAAAAAAAAGGATTTTTCCATCCATTGCTTTTGGATAATTGACAAATAATCTCTGTGAACAACAATTGTTTATAATACTTGCATCTTTTTTGGTTTGGGATATTTGTCCATTTGACAGTTTTTAATCTGAGGCAATCATATTTTTTTAAATTGCTCTTTTATATTATTTCAATTTGTTTCTCACCATAAAAACAGCCAAAGAAGCTGGCATGTTATTAAAACACCAGCTAACATGTTTCACTCATCATGATAATCCTAGCAAACTAACACAACTACCCAAATTTGATAATTTTGTATTTAAAACATTTTCCTGAAAGATTGCATTAGAGTAGTTTAGGGATGTCACTAATGATTTTTTTTGGCATTTGAGTAATCAGTTGATTATTTAAACAATTAATCAAGTAATTGGATACTTTTTTTGTGATTTTAAAAATAGAGGTAAGCAAACAATAGAATTTAAAATGACTTAAAATACAGGCAGTACTATTTGTACTGTCAAAATAAAATAATCAAAAGCAAGTAATCATGTGGTTTTATGGATTAAAACAGCTTAAATACACAAACAGTATAATCATAACTTATGTACATTATGTATTATATCAAATGCCATCCGTCTGTTTGTCCTTTTGTTCCAGCTTCAGTTGGATCCAGTCGATTTCCGGACGACTCATCTGATGTTTCACACCATCACGAAGTGTTTGTTGTCACGGGATCGTTTTCTCAAAATGAGGGGTAAGTGTGTTTTTGGATGAACTGTTTGTGCAGTAAAACATACGGTTTTCTGTGAGAGTTGCCGAATTATTTCCGATGCGTCCTGCAGCCATGGAAATTCTGGGGAACCTGAGCAAGGTGGAGGATAACGGCGTTCTGATCTGCGAGTATGTGGATCAGGAGTCGTACCGAGAAGTCATCGCCCTCCTGACGCTGCCGGACATCATGCTGGTCATCTCCGCACTCGAGGTCCTGTACCAGCTGGCCGAGCTCGGAGAGATCACGTGCTCGAAGATCTCCTCTGTGGAGAGAAGCATAGGTACACGTTTCAGCCAATGATTTCCTCCCTCCAAAACCCTGCATTTATTGTGATGTTTCAGCCTGGAACTGTGTTTGCACCCCTAACCGTCAGGAGCAGTGAACTGACATGGTTTGCATGTTCATGTGTCAGATCTTCTAGTGCGGTTGGTGTCAGTGGACCTGCACACGTTCGGACCGGACGCCCTGACGGCAGTAAAACTCATCGAGCATCAGGCCTCGAGCAGTCAGGTCTCAGAGGTTCGGCCACAGCTTCTCGAGCACGCTCCACAACCCACGCAAGGCACTCCTGGCGCCGGTAAGTGTCCGATGCATCCGCTTTCTGTTCATGTGTGTGCTAGAGACGTGCAAAGATGCATAATCAAACATCACAGGAAGCACTCTCTCTCTTTTAATAACTGTAGATTTACACAATGCAAGATAAGACGGATGCAAAATGCAGTAACTATTTATTTCAAGGTGTCCTTGTTATTCATTGCATGTATTCACTAATTACATGCAACTAACTGTAAACCAACCCTCATACTGACCTTCAAGTAATTGCATATAGTTATTTACGATTATTAAAGGTATAGTTATACTTTAACAGGCGAATGAAGTGGAATCCAAAATGCACATTTGCATCATGTCAGAACTCATTGTCTGTTACACATTTTAGTGTTTTTTAATAAGTCTACTTCTCTTTATACAGTTGAAAAGTTTATTTCACATAGGAAAAAAATCTTACTGACCCCCAAATTTTATATAGAGGTTTTCTGAAAGTAACTTTACCTCCAAAAAAATCACGGAAAATAGTTTTTTTTTTTTTTTTTTTTTTTTTTTGCACCATTATGATAAAGTGCAAAAGCATATTCCCTCATCAGTGTTTTTGATAGAGTAATATTATCACAAAATAGGAGATACTGTTAAATAGATGTTGTTGTTGTTGTAGCTGCTGTTTTAAGGTAGGGTATAAAAATATCCCACCCAAAAAAAAATCTGTATGAAAAAGTGAGTTGAAATTGAAAATGAATAAGGAAAGAGTTAATGTAATTAGTTTTTACAGTGTGTTTGCATCTGTTTGTTTGTAGTGAACAGGGCGCCTGTGCAGTCTACGCCTCCGCCTGGGATTGTGGAAGTAGATGGAGAGAAATTCACAA
Organism: Carassius auratus; assembly: GCF_003368295.1. Lineage (NCBI taxonomy): Eukaryota > Metazoa > Chordata > Actinopteri > Cypriniformes > Cyprinidae > Carassius > Carassius auratus. Next base: position 603,743 of record NC_039271.1, on the reverse strand, counting down.
ATCAGTGGTAAGATTTACTGTCTTTCCTTCATGCATTTCTCAAATCAGTTATGCATTCTAGTGTTTTATGAATGCTTTCTGCTCTTGGTAGGCTAAATGCTAATTTCGAGGTTCATCCAGACGGTTCGGTCTCTCGCTCTGAGATGTACTCTGAATATCTGGCGACCTGCAGCAAGATGGCACGGGGTGGCGTGTTAACATCCAATAACTTCTACAAATGCCTGAGGTGAGATTAGCGGGACTGTTTGGCAGATGCTGTGAGGTTGTACTTGTGGCGTCCCAAATGGTAAATGTTGAATGCTGAAACGTAAAAATCAACGCTGTGCTTGTGTGTTTCTCAGGACGCTGTTTCCTAATCACACGGTGAAGCGTGTGGAGGACACACGGCTGAATGGACAGGCTCAAATCCACGTGGTTGGTGTGCGGAAGAGGCCGATTCCTCTTCCCGTCCAGCTTTATTATCAACAGCAGGCCAGTCCTGCACCAGTTCTCAAGCACGAAACCCCCTCAGAAACCCCTCAGCCCCTGTCAGGTAGAGATACACTTTTAGTTTTGGTTCAAGAACTTCCATTCTAGCCCGAGAGATATTTCACACTACTCTTGATCTTGGGTTTAAACCCTGGTTAAAAGCCCATTTTAACTGGTTTAAATGTTTCATACTTATTATAAACAGAATCTAGCACTGTTTTTGACACACTGGTTTATTTTCTTCTCATTTTCACAGACTCTGAATTGTGGTGTGAAAACTATAGTGTGAAAATATGAAAGTTATAGGGAGTTGTTTAGCAATAGACAACCAGAATCATAAACCTCATTAAATATTCATTCACTTTTAAAAGACTTCATGCAATAAGTTGAGTTTGAGTTTACAAAGTTATTAAATAAGAATATTAACCTTGTGCTATACAAAATCTTTTTTTTTTTTTTTTTTTTTTCATATACTATTTTTTTTTCTCAATTTCTTTTTGTATGTTTTAATCAAAAATTGCACATCAATTGAACTCCTAAAATGTTAACTGTACTAGCGCCTTATCAAGTATGTTGAATTTTTTTGGCAAACGAAGTGCTGCAATTGTTTACGGTTTAAAACATGGATAGGAAATTTGTGTTATTGTTTGTTAGTCCTTAATGTATTATTATCATTACTTTATGATAAAGCAGTCTTTTTGCAGTTTAACATTTACAAACACTAGTCATTTTTGTGATTTGAATAAGTGTGCAGGAATATTTAGATTTATTCATCCAAAACAGCAAATTCTGTTTTTATAACTGGATTCTGCCAATGTTTTCTGCATGATGAAAATCCTAAGACCTTAGTTAACCCCATTGTGCGGTGCTGAACTTGAACATCAGATTTAATTTACCCAGGTGTAAGAATGAAACAAAAGCCCATACAGTGTTTAATGGGTTTAGCTAGTCGCATTTATAGCTGATTTGATCTTTCTTGTTTGTCCTTGCAGCGCTGCCTCCTGGTGTGGGAGGGCAGCTTGTCCGGACACCAGCACTAAGCCTTACTGCCGGACAGGCAGCACCACAGGTGGCCTTCACCATGCACCGAACGTCGCACACCAACGCTCCCAGTGCTCCTGCGCCAGCCCAAACTGTTCCACGACTCCCCATGAACCCGCCAGGACAAGCTGCACTTCCTCCCCCCTGCCCTCCCGCCACCGCCCCAGTTCCCATACGACCCAATGACATTCTCAAAACAGCCATGATCCAGAGCTCCATCCCCACAGCCACCGCTGCACCTGCTGTTCCCAACCACAGCGTCTCACCTACCCAGCAGCCCTTGCTCCATCACACTCCCGTTACACTGATCCAGCAGGGGCCATCACCCCAGGGACACGTATTTACAGGTCGAGTGCAAGGTGTTGGTCCTTCGGTGGCCCAACAGCGCCTGCAAGCCCCTCAGGGACAGCAAGGTGCCCCTTCCCAAGAGTCTATGGTGCTTGCGCCGCCTCAGTATGTCAGTGCACCTTGCACTTCTCTGGTGGCAGGAGGGCAGGTCATGACTGTCTCAGGCATGACTAGCAACCGCGTCACATTTCAAAATATCGCCCCCAAACCTGCACCACAAGCCCAGTCGCAACAGCCTCAACCTCCACAACCGCAGCAGCAAAGTTTAGTCATCGTCAGTCAGAATCAACAACACAACTCTGCATTCGCCCCAGCCATCCATCAAATCGTACTGACCAACCCCAGTCCTCAAACCATCCAACCGCAGCCTACGCAGTCTCCCACTTCTCCGAATGCACCGATCACTAATCCCGCCCCCATGCAGCAAGCCCCGCCCAACACCGTTAGCCATATGCTGTCTCTCAAGCGCCAGTTTCAGCAGACTCCGCCCCCTCCGCCACCCCCAGCCCAACCTACCTCCACAGAATCCAGTCTGATTAAACAGTTACTGCTTCCAAAACGTGGTCCCTCCACCCCAGGTGGAAAACTCATACTCCCTGCTCCGCAAGTTCCTGCTCCTGTGAGCACAAGAGCGCCAAGCCCGCAAGTCGTATACCAGGTGACCAACAGCGGTCCAGTGGCGTCTCAACCGCAGTTAAACGTGCAACTAATGCAGAGCCCCTTGCAGGCGACCGGTGCTGTTCCCATCTCCATCCTCCCAGGGCAGATCATCTCCACCTCCACCTCTGGAAACCTTCTGCAGGCTACGCCCAGCAACCAAGTTACCTTCACAGTAGTGCCAAACTCTGGCTTCCCCGGCCAGGGAGCGCAAACCCCGCCCACAATCGGCCTGCAGTTGACTCCGCCTCTACCAGTTGCAGGAGCCACGCCCATTCCACCTTTCCGAGGTGACAGAATCATCTGCCAAAAGGAAGAGGAGGCCAAGGACGCCACAGGGCTGCACATCCACGAGCGCAAGATTGAGGTCATGGAGAACAACTCCGTCACCGACGGTTCGGCCAAAGCCAGCAATGGTGAATCCGCAGAGGTGGACGGACCTGCGGCAAAGCTGCTCAACGGGAGGAAGTTTGACTCGAGTCTACCTCCATACCACTCAGGGAACAGCCAAGCAGAGGCGCTAAACGGCCCTGTGGCACAAGGCGGCGACAGCCCTGGGAAACAGACACCCTCTGAACCTAAAAAGCTAATGGTGAATGGGGTGTGCGACTTCGATCGATCGGATGCCACCCATCCGAGCAAAAACATTCCAAATCATAAGGCTTCCAAACACATGGGGAACGGCGAGGTGTTGTCGCCACAGAAAGTGCACGGGCTTTTCGGCCTCAAGGACTCTGTTGCTGCTCCTCAGCAGGACACTGTCAAAGCAGAGCAGGTCGAACGCTTGGCCAACGGGCCCAGCCACGGCGCAGAGATCTCCAACGGCTCCAACTCAGAGACATTGAGCCTGAGGCAACAGCACCCACCTCATAACCACTCTTCACCTCCGCCCGTTTCCGAACCGCCGCCGCTGCCTCCCGCTAACGGCACCTCAGAGAGCCGGCCGCTGAAGAGACCGCTGGAGGACGGGGACAGAGGTACCTCTGGAATCCCCACCAAAATGGGCGTACGGATAGTGACCATCAGCGACCCCAACAATGCTGGTAACAGCGCCACCATGGTGGCCGTGCCGGCGGGCGCAGACCCAAGCACAGTAGCAAAAGTAGCAATAGAGAATGCAGCGCAGCAGAGAGCAAGTGTGCCCTCGCCGCTTCCTGAAACCAATGCTCAGGTAATGTGCTTTGATTCATGCCGTATACAACATAATGCTTATTTTCTGGAAAAAACAAAAATGTCTTTAGTTATAGATAAAACTATTTCCTTTTCATACACTGTTCTAGTGCAACTACCAAGTCTCTAGTGGAAAGAGAGCAAGTGTTTTTTTATTGCATCTATTCCATCTGTTACTGTACATATATTTAAAAGCTGTGGGTTTCTTCAGCTCATACATAAACTATTTTAGTTTTATTCCTGTTTAAGTTTTCTAAAGTGGGGTTTGTTCGTATATTATTGATCTAATTTATGCAACTCTTTTTTTTTTCAGGCTGTTGATAGTTCATTAGATTAATGAAGATTAGATTAAATTAGATTAATATGGTGATAGGTAAGATCCAAAATCCGCTACAATGTCAACAGATTGAAATTATAGGAATTTTTTTAACCTGACTTCATTCAGTATACATTTCTTTACTGGAAAATTATGCATATTTAAATCAGTGCATATTTAATTATGAATTTCTGCATATTTTTTAGAACGTTATTACTGAAGTGTTACATAGGTTACATAGTAATAACCCGTCCACATCGCATGCTTTGTGATTAGCTAAGTCTCAAATTGCGTTTTGATTTCAATTAATCACAGAGCCATAGGACCAGTTTGTATAGTAGGTGAAATTTACACATTTATTTTGAGTTTAAGTGGAGAATAAAAATCGATGCATCTTTGAATGATTCTGTGTGCATTTCACTAATTGTTTTATTCCTTGCACTTACTGAAAAAAAAAAAGATTTTTTTAAAATACACAATATGATTATCATTTTATGCTATTATTATTATTGTTGTTATGTGCAGCAGTTGATGTATTCACACTTATTCCAATTCTCACATTTCAATTTTCCCGTGTGTCAGCAGCCCATGTCAGTGGAGACTCCGCCTCCAGTGGATCCGGCTGCACAGGGAACCAATCAGAGTTCTCCAGCACCCGCCCTGTGTCCAGATCAAGCACGTAAACCTGGGCAGAACTTCAGATGTCTATGGCAGGCGTGCAGACGGTGAGGACACGTCTGATGTGCTCTGTTTTATAGATGCTGTTCTTGAGAAGGAAGATGGTAGGGGCTAACTTTAACGTGTTATTTCAGGTGGTTTGACACGCCATCACAGGTGTTTTACCATGCAGCTACCTGCCATGGCAGTAAAGATGCGTACCCAGGGCAGTGCCAATGGGAGGGCTGTGAACCTTTTCCTCGACAGAGACTATCCTTCATCACACACCTCCAGGCAAGATCCCATCTTTCTCTATACATGCAGTTATAGTGATGTGTGTGTGTGTGTTTGATTAATCAAGAGTGTGTGTTTTGCAGGATAAGCACTGCTCGAGGGAAGCGCTCTTAGCTGCACTCAAACTGGAGGAGCAAACGCAAAGCAGCAACCCCAACACTTCCAAGTGTGTATGGCTTCTTTAGCTCATGCTGGGTTCAGGTATTAGATGATTGTGATGGAGATTGTGACTGTGTTGATGTGCAGGTCTCCTCCAGCGGCGGTCAGCAGTCCTCCTCCTCCTCCCAGACCACAGAAAGCGCTCGTCAACCACCCCAGTGCAGCTCTGATGGCGTTACGCAGGGGCTCGCGAAACCTGGTGTTCAGGGACTTCACAGTCAGTATTACATCGTGTCAACATTGAGCCTTCAGCTGGTTATAGATGCGTAGAGCTTGAAATGTTTTATTTGTGTTTTCTTTCCTGCTCAGGATGACAAAGAGGGACCAATGACCAAACACATTAGACTAACTGCTGCCTTAACGTTAAAGAGCATCGCCAAGTACTCCGATTGTGGACGGAAGTAAGTAAACCTTTTCCGTGTGGTGGCTGTGTTTGACATTTCCAATTTGTAGCATCAATTCATAATCATTTATGCCAATAGGTGTGTGTGTGTGTGTGTGTATTATACATCAACACAATACATGCATATTGTGTAAACACAAACTTTTAATTTGGATGCGGTCAATCACAATCAATTTGACAGCACTAACACACATTGATATTATCAATAACATTTTTGTGGTCGTATTGCAATAATATAATAATCTAAAGTTTTTATTATTTTAATAATGATTTATTATATTAAAGTCTCTATAAACTTAAGTATTGAAATACTAAATATGTAGATAATTTGATCATTATTTCTTCGTAGTACAATATAACAATTCTACAATGCAGTAATTTAAATCTAAGAAAACATATTTTCATTTCCCTTTAAACAATGTGTAAAAATTAAGTAAAATTTAAGAAATGTAGTCATGAAATTTTAACAATGCAAAATATATATTTTTTTTTTAAAGTCATATTTCAGTCATATTGAGTCACATTAAAATAAAAAGATATAAGAACTGAATTTTATTATTCCAATATTAAAATATAATAGCATAATAATAATTAAAATATCAAAAAATATATTTAAACATATAGAATTAGTTTTAAGAAATGTAAGAAATGTTTAATTTTCATAAATTTAACTACAAAAAAATGTAATGCGTTTAAAATACTTTGTTGTTTTTTAATTATTACTGTTGTTAATAATTGTTAGTAAGTAGTAGTAATTACTATTAGAATTATTGTTCTCAATGTGAACTCAATATTTTTTTTTGGGGGGGGGGGTGAAATATGACTTTTTGGGATTCACTTGTTCCAGCTTTTGAATAAAAAAAGAAAAATTGAGCTACATATGCTTGTGTCCTCCGTGCCACAAGGATGCACTGTTTTATTTTAAATCAAAGCTAAATACACGTAAAAACAGAGCATCCTTGTGGCACAGAGGACACAAGAGCATATGTAGCACGGACAAAGGAATTATTTAATAATGAAAGTGTTTTTTATTTATTTATTTTTTGCTTACAAAAAGTGTTCCCATCGCTTCATATAACCCAGATTGTGCATCTGATGGCAGATGGAGTACTCTGACGATGACTTTTCATACCTTTTCTGGACCTTGACACTGTTATTTACTTGGCAGTCAATAGGACAGTCAGGCCTCCAGGTTTTCATCCAAAATATATTAAATTGTGTTCTGAAGATGAACAGAGCTTTTACAGGTTTGGAACGACATGGGGGTTAATGACTACATTTTCATTTTGGGGTGAAGTAACCCTTTAAATGTACTTGCACATCGGCTTTTATGATGTAAACAGCCCACTGTGAACATCCTTGTAATTCGCTTCAACCTTTTCAGACTTTATGAGAGATTAGCTTAGGTTTGAGTGGTGTGTGTGTGTGTGTAGGAAGTGGAAGTAAGCAGGCTATTTCTAAAGTGCAATCTGCCATTAAAAACTAAAGGAGAGAGAATTGCAATGCCTTCGGGAAAATCTCTGAAGAATTTCTTGATTTATTGTCCCAGCCCTTATCTGTTGTGTGTTTGTGTTCAGGTTGGTCAGGCGGCATGAAAATCATCTCTCTGTGCTGGCGCTGAGCACTATGGAGGTCTCCACCACGCTCGCCAAATGCCTTTACGAACTCACACGCTCTCTGCAGACCTGAGCTCAGCTCAACCCAAAAACCTTCAGGAGACGAGAAGCCCATTAACCCCATTCTGCTGCCACACAGATCACTGGCGTTGTTGGGTCGTGGGGTGAAGCTCCAGTTCGTCTCCCTAAACCCCCCTCACACACCCCTCTCTCTCCATTCCATCACCTCTCTCACAAACTGCCACGGGTCTTCCACCAGCCACTCAGAAACCAGCGCCCATCTCACTCTTCATCACGCCTGGCCCGACGAGCACACTTTTATAGTCCCGAAGGAGCGTGGGGGGAATTCTGTGGGCGGGGCTAGTGTGGCAGAGGTGTGGCTAGATATTGTTTTTCTTTACAACTTGATAGCTTGGTTTTCTTACTTGAGCCGATTATATTTTCACTTATTTATTATTGAAATAAATACCAATACGAGTAAATGAAAAAAAAAAAAAGAACTAGTGTAAATATTTGTGAATAGACATAAAGTTAAATCTCCCTCCTTCATGCCGCTGCTGCCCGCTGGTATCAGAAGCATTACGTTAGTAGGTTCAGACTCGTTTGAGATGTGATTCTATACTCAGCAGTGGATGAATGTACTTAAACCCTGTAAATATTCTGCAAAGGTACTGATGCTGTAAAGTTTTGGGAGGGCTGGCGGAGGGCTACAGGTTTTTCTTTGTGGAACTGTGATTTGTTTTTTTTGTTTTCCCCTTTTTTGTATGATTATAACTTGTAGAACTCATTTTGCTGGCTGAAAGAGTATGAAATAATATATCATATGTCATTTTGTAGAAGAGACAAACATATTGAAGGTATTCCCCTCAACCTGTGTTCACTGTAAGCGTCGGAGTACGAGCCCGACCGCGCGTACGTGATTCTTTTTGTATTTGTAAATTGGAGTTTTATACAGGTTTTCTCCTGTGTTCTTTGCTTTCCGTGCAGGTATGATATTTTCCTCCAGACCTTTTTGTATCTTAATATAGTGTGGGATTTAATTGTTCTATTTTGCATTTTTTTTTTTTTTTTTTCTTTCATCCATTCTTAAGACAACGCCACATTCCGGCTCCCAGACCCCAGGCTGTCCTTTCTGCTGTGTGTTGTGTAACATTTATTACTGCCTGTTGTGTTAGCATCCCAGCGGGGTCAAGACCCCTAACCTCAAACCCCCCACCACCACAATTTCTGCAGTGTCTGTAGGGTGTGCGATGATGCATATATCTAAAAGTCTGATATAGATTGGCTTCATTTACTTTGGTGACTGTTTATAGTTTTTAAATAAAAAAAACATTGAACATTTTTGACATACTGTTGCTGTGCCTTTTTTTTTCTTGTGACCCACAATCATCTGGATCGAAATGTTTTTGGGTGTTTAATTAAGATTTTTCATGAATAATAGAAAAAATAAGCTAACTTGTACAAATACATGCATACATAATAAATACATACAAAATACAGATACATAATACATGCATACAACATACACATACAAAAATACATGATACATACAAGCATACATAATACATACATTATACATGCATACAAAATACAGATACATAAATACATACATAATAAATACATTATACATACATACATACAACATACACATACAAAAATACATGATACATACATTATACATAATACATACAAAATACACACACACATAATACATACATACAAAATACAGATACATTAATACATACAAAATACACATACAAAATACATACATACAAAATACACATACATAATAAATACATACAAAATACACATACAAAATACATGCATACAAAATACAGATACATAAATACATGACATATACATACAAAATACAGATACATACATACAAATACAGATACATACAAAATACAGATACATAATACATGCATACAAAATACAGATACATACATGCATACAAAATACAGATACATAAATACATACATAATAAATACATTATACATACATACATACAACATACACATACAAAAATACATGATACATTATACATACAAAATACAGATACATTAATACATACATACAAAATACAGATACATAAATACATACAAAATACAGATACATAAATACATACATAATAAATACATAATACATACATTATACATAATACATACAAAATACATACATAATAAATACACATACATAATACATACATACAAAATACAGATACATAAAATACATACATAATACATGCATACAAAATACACATACATAAAATACATACATAATACATGCATACAAATACTTACATACATAATACATTATATATACATACAAAATACAGATACATAAATACATACATACAAAATACACATACATAATACATACATACAAAATACACATACATAATACATACATACAAAAATACATAATACATACAAACATACATAATACATACATGATATATACATACAAAATACACATACATAAATACATACATACAAAATACACATACATAAATACATGACATATACACATACAAAAATACATGATATATACATACATGCATACATACATTATACATAATACATACCAAAATACATACATAATAAATACACATACATAATACATACATACAAAATACAGATACATAAAATACATACATAATACATGCATACAAAATACACATACATAAAATACATACATAATACATGCATACAAAAATACTTACATACATAATACATTATATATACATACAAAATACAGATACATAAATACATACATACAAAATACACATACATAATACATACATACAAATACACATACATACAAAATACACATACAAAATACACATACATAATACATACATACAAAATACACATACAAATACACATACAAAATACACATACATAATACATACATAATACATACATAATACATACATAATACATACATAATACATACATAATACATACATACAAAATACATAATACATAATACATACATACAAAATACATAATACATACAAACATACATAATACATACATGATATATACATACAAAATACACATACATAATACATACATACAAAATACACATACATAATACATACATACAAAATACACATACATAATACATACATAATAAATACATACATAATACATACATAATAAATACATACATTATACATACAAATACACATACATAAACATACAAAATAAATACATAATACATGATATATACATGCATACATAATACATACATAATATATACATAATATATACATACAACATACATGATTCATACATACAAAATACACACATACAAAATACACATACATAATATATACATACATACAAATACACATACATGATATATACATACAAAATACAGATACATAAATACATAGCATACAAACATACATAATACATACATACAAAATACAGATACATACAAAATACAGATACATAATACATGCATACAAAATACAGATACATACATAAATACAAAATACAGATACATAAATACATACATTATACATACACATACACATACAAAAATACATGATACATACATTATACATACAAAATACAGATACATGATATATTATGATAGATACATTAATACATACATACAAAATACAGATACATTAATACATACATACAAAATACAGATACATAAATACATACAAATACAGATACATAAATACATACATAAAAATACATTAATACATAACATTATACATAATACATACAAAATACATACATAATAAATACACATACATAATACATACATACAAAATACACATACACATAAATACATACAAAATACAGAATACCATAAAATACATACATAATATATACATACAAAATACACATACATAAAATACATACATAATACATGCATACAAAATACACATACATAATACATACAAAATACTTACATACATAATACATTATATATACATACAAAATACAGATACATTAAATACATAATAAATACATAATACATACATACAAAATACAGATACATAAATACATACATACAAAATACAGATACATAAATACAATACATAATAAATACATAATACGATACAAATACATACATACAAAATACACATACATAATACATACATACAAAATACACATACATAATCATACATACAAAATACACACATAATACATACAAATACATACATAATACATCATAATACATACAAATACACATACATAATACATACATAATACATACATAATACATACAAACAATACATAATATCATACATGATATATACATACAAAATACACATACATAATACATACATACAAAATACACATACATAATACATACATAATAAATACATACATAATACATACATAATAAATACATACATAATACAGATACATAAATACATACATAATAATATACATACATTATACATTACAAAATACACATACATAATACATACAAATACACATACATAAATACATGATATAACATGCATACATAATACATACAAACATAATACACACATTATACATACATACATGATATATACATACAAATATACATGCATACATAATACATACATAATATATACATAAATTATACATACACATACATGATTCATACATACAAAATACACACATACAAAATACACATACATAATATATACACACATACAAATACACATACATAATATATACATACAAAATACACATAATAATACATACAAAATAACATAATACATACATACAAAATACACATACATAATACATACATAATACATACAAATATATACATGCATACATACATAAATACATGACATATACACATACAAAAATACATGATATATACATGCATACATACATTATACATAATACATACAAAATACATACATACAAAATACACATACATATACATACAACATAACATAATACATACATGATATATACATACAAATACAGATACATAAAACATACATACAAAATACACATACATAAATACATGACATATACACATACAAAAATACATGATATATACATGCATACATACATTATACATAATACATACAAAATACATACATACAAAATACACATACATAATACATACAAACATACATAATACATACATACAAAATAACAGATACATAAATACATACATACAAATACACTTACATAAATACATGACATATACACATACATAAATACATGACATATACACATACAAAAATACATGATATATACACATACAAAAATACATGATATATACACATACATACATACATGATATATACATACAAAATACAGATACATAAATACATACATAATACATACAAAATACACATACATTAATACATACATACAAAATACACATACATGCATACATACATACAAAATACACATACATGCATACATACATACAAAATACACATACATGCATACATACATACAAAATACACATACATGCATACATACATACAAAATACACATACATGCATACATACATACAAATACACATACATGCATACATACATACAAAATACACATACATTAAACATACATACAAAATACACATACATATAAACATACATACAAAATACACATTCATAATACATACAAAATACACATTCATAATACATATATACATACATACAAAATATATACATACATACAAAATACACATACATACATACATAATACATACATACAAAATACAGATACATAAATACATACATACAAAATACAGATACATAAATACATACATACATTATACATACAAAATACAGATACATAAATACATGATATATACATGCATACATAATACATACATTGTACATAATACATACAAAATACACATACAAAATATATACATGCATACATAATACATCATACAAAATACACATACATAATACATACAAAATATATACATGCATACATAATACATACATACAAAATACACATACATTATACATACATACAAAATACACATACATTATACATACATGCATACATTGTACATAATACAAAAAAAACATACATAATACATACATACAAAGTATATACATGCATACATAAAACATACAAACATAATACACACATTATACATACATGCATACATACAAAATACACATACATAAATACATACATGATATAACATACAAAATATACATGCATACATAATACATACATACATACATAATACATAAATACATACAAACATACATGATTCATACATACAAAATACACATACATTATATATACACAAATAAATACATACATACATAATACATACATACAACATACATGATATATACATACAAAATATACATGCATACATAATACATACATAATATATACATACATAATACATAAATACATACAAAACATACATGATTCATACATACAAAATACACATACATTATACATACATACTTGATATATACATTGTACATAATACATACAAAATACACATACATAATACATACAAAATATATACATGCATACATAATACATACATACAAAAAACACATACATAATACATACATACAAATACACATACATAATACATACAAAATATATACATGCAATACAATAATACATACATTGTACATAATACATACAAAATATATACATGCATACATTATACATACAAAATACACATACATTATACATACATACAAAATACACATACATTATACATACATACAAATACACATACATTATACATACATACATGATATATATGCATACATAATACATACATTGTACATAATACAAAAAACATACATAATACATACATACAAAGTATATACATGCATACATAAAACATACAAACATAATACCACACATTATACATACATGATATATACATGCATACATACAAATACACATACATAAATACATACATGATATATACATGCATACATAATACATAAATACATACAAACATACATGATTCATACATACAAAATACATACATACAAAATACACATACATTATATATACACAAATAAATACATACATACATAATACATACAACATACATGATATATACATACAAAATATACATGCATACAAAATACATACAAAATACACATACATCATACATACAAAATACACATGCATACATACAAAATACACATACATAAATACATACATACAAAATACATGACATAATACACATACAAAAACATGATATATACATGCATACATAATACATACATTGTACATAATACATACAAAATACACATACATGCATACATACATACAAAATACACATACATGCATACATACATACAAAATACACATACATATAAACATACATACAAAATACACATTCATAATACATACAAAATACACATACATGCATACATACATACAAAATACACATACATATAAACATACATACAAAATACACATTCATAATACATACAAAATACACATTCATAATACATATATACATACATACAAAATATATACATACATACAAAATCACACATACATACATACATAATACAATACCATACAAAATACAGATACATAAATACATACATACAAAATACAGATACATAAATACATACATACATTAATACATACAAAATTAGATACATAATACATGATTATACATGCATACATAATACATACATTGTACATAATACATACAAATACACATACAAAATATATACATGCATACATAATACATACATACAAAATACACATACATAATACATACAAAATATATACATGCATACATAATACATACATACAAAATACAACATCATTATACATACATACAAAATACACATACATTATACATACATGCATACATTGTACATAATACAAAAAAACATACATAATACATACATACAAAGTATATACATGCATACATAAAACATACAAACATAATACACACATTATACATACATGCATACATACAAAATACACATACATAAATAACATACATGATATATGCATACAAAATATACATGCATACATAATACATACATACATACATAATACATAAATACATACAAACATAACATGATTCATACATACAAAATACACATACATTATATATACACAAATAAATACATACATACATAATACATACATACAACATACATGATATATACATACAAAATATACATGCATACATAATACATACATAATATACATACATAATACATAAATACATACAAACATACATGATTCATACATACAAAATACACATACATTATACATACATACTTGATATATACATTGTACATAATACATACAAATACACATACATAATACATACAAAATATATACATGCATACATAATCATACATACAAAAAACACATACATAATACATACATACAAAATACACATACATAATACATACAAATATATACATGCATACATAATACATACATTGTACATAATACATACAAATACACATACATAATACATACAAATATATACATGCATACATTATAACATACAAAATACACATACATTATACATACAATAATACACATACATTATACATACATACAAAATACACATACATTATACATACAATACAAAATACACATACATTATACATACATACATGATATATATGCATACATATACATACAAACATAATACAACACATTATACATACATGATATATACATGCATACATACAAAATACATACATAAATACATACATGATATATACATGCACATAATACATAAAACATACAAACATACATGATTCATACATACAAAATATACATGCATACATAATAATACAAAATACACATACATATACATACAAAATACACATGCATACATACAAAATACACATGACATAAATACATACATACAAAATTACATGACATACACATACAAAACATGATATATACATGCATACATAATACATACATTGTACAATAAATACATAATACATACAAAATTATACATGCATACATAATACATACATACAAAATACACATACATAATACATACAAAATATATACATGCATACATAATATACATACAAAATACACATACATAATACATACAAATATATACATGCATACATAATACATACATACAAAATACACATACATTA